>NC_067442.1:7105695-7252700 GCF_009764475.1 Pristis pectinata
TGGTGGGGGGACACAGAGGGGATCGGGGGTGTGGACACAGGGGATCTGGGGAGGGGACACAAGAGGGGATCTGGGGGGTGGGGGGGGCGGTTGACCTCTCTCACCCAGAGGGCGGGGAGGGTGGGGCAGCGGGGTCACTGACAACACTGAAGGAATGCCTGGGTGGGCACTTGGATGGCGCTGACATCGAAGGGTGGGGCCAGGTGCTGGGATGTGGGGATGGGTCAGCACGGATGCGTTGGGCCGAATGGCCTGTTTCCCTGCTGTACATTCTCTATGTCTGTGTCCATTTTATCTGCCCACACTGTCCACGTGATAACCACCGCCCCCCCAACGGTCCGCCCGCGACACTCACCCCACTATCGTTCCCCCACCCCCCGACGCTCCCCCACCTTGCCCGATGCTCCAACCTGATCCGCCCTCCCCTTGGCACTAGCCCCTCCCCAATGATCCGCCCCACTCCCACCTCCCCGACGCTCCCCCACCTCCCCCAACGCTCCGCCCTCCACCTTGACCCTACCCCTCCCCGACGCTCCGTCCCACTCCCCCCGACTCCCCCCACTGGGGATGACCCCAGGGGCTGGGATGGCTCCTCACCTGCTGCAGGGCCAGACTCCACACACACTGCTGCCAGCCCCCATCAGACCCGTTGGAGGTCAGGCAGTCGGCACAGCTGGTCAGGTTGTGGCAGGGGGTGGGGCAGGGCTCCGGAGGGGAGGACTCCACCGGCATCGGAGAGACGTTGCGGAGGGAGTGGCTGAAGCAGGTCCAGTCGTAGGCGGGGTTAACACTGAGAATCCGACGGGTCTCCCCTGTGTTAGAATGGGGGGGGGGGGGGGGGGTGGAAACAAATCAGCCCAGATTATCATGGCAGAGGATCGCTTATGGGGCAGGGTCACAGGGGATGAATGGGGCAGAGGGCAGGTCAGTGGGGATGGATGGGTCAGGGAAGGGTCAGTGGGGGCGGACCATGGGGGAGGGCCAGTGGGGACGGACGGGTTGGGGGGAGGGCCGGTGGGGACGGACGGGTCGGGGGGAGGGCCGATGGGGACGGACGGGTCGGGGGGAGGGCCGGTGGGGACGGACAGGGAAGGGGGGGGGGGGGGGAAGGTCAGTGGGGACAGACAGGGCGGGGGGGAGGGTCAGTGGGGGCGGATGGGGTGGTGGGAGGGTCAGTGGGGGCAGACCGTGGGGATGGGGGAGGGTCAGTGGGGGCGAGGAAGGTCACTGGGTTTACAAGTTGAAACAATGACAATTAACCATAAAATTAAACATAATCTCGGAGATATTAGTTGTCAGCACTGGTGCTGGACCAGAGCACTGGGGATCCCTCAGGAACTTGCAGCAAGAATCCTGTAAATATTCCTTGAAAAGATTGTGTACAATTGATGTTTTTCTGTGAACGCTGCTTACCTCATGCCCTGTGCCTGTGATGCTGCTGCAGGTAAGTCTTCCACTGTAGCTGTGCACACATGGACGTGCCTGTGACATTAAACTCTGACTGCGACTTTGGGAATCCGATAAAGAGGAAGGGAAGATGTCGTTGGGATGAGAAAACTGGAAGTAACATCGAAGCCAACAGCATGGGGCTCTCCGGAGTGTGGAGAAGATGAGCGGATCTCCGGAGAGTGGGACTGATGATCAATGTCAGGTAATTTGTCTGAACCAATGCTCTGGTCTCCATGGTGTAAATATTCCAGGTAGTTTGAAGTAGGAAGGGAGAACCTGCAACAACCCCTGCGTGAGGAAGGTGATATTGGATGACCTGATAGGACTACAGGCAGACAAGTGGCTGGGTCCCAGCAGTCTGCACCCGAGGACTTTTCCGGAACTGGCTGCAGAGGTGGTGGGGCCATTAGATGGGGTTTGTCAGGCTGCCAGCCACTGGAAGATCACAGACAGGACTCCAGGGAGGAAGACAGAAAGTGGGCAACTCCAGCTACAGGTCTGCTAGCCTGACATCTGCTGTTGGCGATAGGCTGGGGTATCTCGAGCAAGAATTTAGGAGCCGAAAGGTATTGTTGCAGCTATATAGGACACTGGTCAGACCCCACTTGGAGTACTGTGCTCAGTTCTGGTTGCCTCACTACAGGAAGGATGTGGAAGCCATAGAGAGGGTGCAGAGGAGATTTACAAGGATGCTGCCTGGATTGCAGAGCATGCCTTATGAAAGCAGGTTAAGGGAACTCGGCCTTTTCTCCTTGGAGCGACGGAGGATGAGGGGGGACCTGATAGAGGTATACAAGATGATGAAAGGCATTGATCGGGTAGATAGTCAGAGACTTTTCCCCAGGGCTGAAATGGTGGCCACAAGAGGACATAGGTTTAAGGTGCTGGGGAGTAGCTACAGAGGAGATGTCAGGGGTATGTTTTTTACTCAGAGAGTGGTGAGTGCATGGAATGGGCTGCCGGCAACGGTGGTGGAGGCAGATACGATAGGGTCTTTTAAGAAACTTTTGGATAGGTACATGGAGCTGAGAAAAATAGAGGGCTATATGTAAGCCTAGTAATTTCTAAGGTAGGGACATGTTCGGCACAGCTTTGTGGGCCGAAGGCCCTGAATTGTGCTGTGTTTCTAAATAGCCCATCGTTTTGAGAAGCTGAATGTGATTGAACCGAGTCATCGTGGTTTTATGAAGGGTGAATCACACAACATACAACAGTACAGCCCTTCGGCACACAATGTTGTGCTGAACTAATTAAACCAATGACTCCTAAGTAACCTAATCCCTCTTCCCTGCACATTGACCATATCCCTCCCTTCTCTGCATATTCATGTACCTACCTAAGGGTCTCTTAAATGCTCCTGTGCCATCTGTCTCCACCACCACTCCTGGCAGCACATTCCAGAAACCACTGCTCTCTGTGTAAAAAAAACTTGCCCGCAAATCTCCCCTGTACTTTCCCACTCTCACCTTAAATGCATGCCCTCTAATACTCAGCATTTCAACCCTGGGAAAAAGATACCGGCTGTCTACTCTATCTATGGCTCGTTTAAATGTTATAAATTTCTATCAAATCTCCCCTCAGAGAAAACAGCCCCGGTTTGTCCAACCTCTCCTCAAAGCGCACGTCCTCCAAACGTGGCAGCATCCCGGTGAACCTCCTCTGCACCATCTCCAAAATCTCCACATCCTTCCTATAATGGGGCAGTCAGAATTGATAATACTAAATGTGGCCTAACCAGGGTTTTATAAAGCTGTAACATAACTTCCTGACTCTTGAGCTTGATGCCTCGACTTATGAAGGCAAGCATGCCGTACCCCTTCTTCACCACCTTTTCGACCTGTGTGGCTACTTTTAGGGAGCCATGTCCCTGGATCCCAAGATCCCTCTGTACATAAGGATGCTGTTCGATTGCCCAAAGTGCAGTTGGAACACGTTGGATTGCCCAAAGTGCAGCACCTCACACTTGCCCGGATTAACCTCCATCTGCCACTTCTCCGCCCATATCTACAACAGATCTATATTCCGTTGTGTCCTTTGGCAACCTTCTACACCGTCCACAACACCACCAATCTTCATATTGTCTGCGAACTTACTAACCCACCCATCCACATTTTATATATACGACAAACAAAATCACGTTTGATAAATTTGCTCAAGTTCTTTGAGGATGTAACAAGCAGAGTCCACAGAGGAGAACTCTGTGCGGTTGGCTTCAATATTACTTCCAACAACATCTTCCCTTCCTCTTTATCGGATTCTCAAAGGCATATTTGAGTTTAATGTCACAGGCACAAGTCCATGTGTGCACAGGTGCAGTGAAAGACTTACCTGTAGCAGCATCACAGGCACAGAGCATTAATGAAAGCAAGCATTCCTTAAACTTTCTTAACCACCCTGTCTACCTGTGTAGCCACTTTCAATGAGCCATGGACTTGCACCCCAGGGTCTCTGCAGATGTGGGGTGTTTGGATTTCCAGGAGGCATTTCATTAGGTGTTATGTAAAAGTCCACTGAGTGGGAGCCCATGGTACTGGAGGATGTGGCGTGAGCATGGATTGAAAACTGCTTATCGCAGAGAGAGCAGAGAGTTGGAATCAGGGGGTGTTTTCCAGGTTGGGAGGACGGAGCCAGTGCAGTAGCCAGGGGTCCTGGCCTCAGCACACGGAGCCAGGGGTCCTGGCCTCAGGACGGAACTAGTGGAGGAGCCAGTAACCCTCAGTTACTGATGGTTCATGTGAACGACCTGGAAAGTGCAGTGGAGATTTACGAGGATGTTGCCAGGACTCAAGGGAACTGAGTTAGAGAGAGGTTGCGCAGGTTGGGACTTTTTTTCACTGGGGTGTAGGAGACAGAGGGGTGATCTTATAGAGGTGTATAAAATCATAGGGTGAAAGTGCACCATCTTTTTCCCAGGGTTCGGGAATCAAGAACTAGAGGGCACAGGTTTAAGGTGAAAGAGGAGAGATTAACAGGAACCTGAGGGGCAACTTTTTCCACACAGAGGGTGGTGAGTATATGGAATGAGCTGCTGGAGGAAGTGGTTGAGGCAGGTACAAGTACTCGGGCAGGGAGGGTTTAGAGGGGTTTTAGAGGGTTCTTCGGGACACCCAGGTTTACCTGTGCGTTTGAACTGCCGGGTCCACATACACTTGCCAGAGGCGGTGCACTTCTGGCAGTCAGAGGCTTCGCACGAGATCTCGGAGCAGTTGCTGGCGATGAAAATCTCCCGCTGGTTGATGCGGCAGTCGTTCTCCTTGCTGCAGCTGGAATTGGTGCTGATGCAGGCCCCTTCTGGGCAGTTGGTGCACCACTTACACCTCTGCACAGGAGAGGGAGTGAGTCATGGGGGGGGGGGGGGTTGCGTCACGGGGGGAGGGGGCGAGTCACGGTGGGGGGGGGAGAGAGGGAGCGAGTCAGACAGGGAGTGAGTCACAGGGGGAGGGAGGGGGAGGGAGGGAGCCAGTCACAGGGGGAGGGAGGGAGCCAGTCACAGGGGGAGGGAGGGGGAGGGAGGGAGCCAGTCACAGGGGGAGGGAGGGAGCCAGTCACAGGGGGAGGGAGGGAGCCAGTCACAGGGGGAGGGAGGGGGAGGGAGGGAGCCAGTCACAGGGGGAGGGAGGGGAGGGAGGGAGCCAGTCACAGGGGGAGGGCGGGGGAGAGAGGGAGCGAGTCACAGGGGGAGGGAGGGGGAGAGAGGGAGCGAGTCACTGGGGGAGGGAGGGGGAGAGAGGGAGCGAGTCACTGGGGGAGGGAGGGGTAGCAAGTAACAGTGGGAGGGAGGAGTTGAGGGATCGAGTCACGGGGGGCGGGAGAGTGGGAGTGAATCTCGGGGGGCGGAGCGAATCACAGGGGGACGGGGGAGGGAGTGAATAACGATGGGTGGGCTAAGGGATCTAAGGGGTGACAGGGTGAGATTACGTGGGATGTGTTGAGGGGTGGTGGGATGAGGCTCTGAGGGGTGTGTGGGGGTGGGGGATCGAGGGGTGACGTGATGTCTGTGAGGGGTGTGTGGGGGGTGTGAGGTGGGGAGGGTGTCAAGGGGTGACGGGGAGGGGTGTGTGGGGGGTGAGCGGTGGGTTTGTGGGTGGTGCGTGTGAGGGGGTTGAGGGTGATGGGGAGGTGTGAGGGGGGTGGGTATCTGCTACTTACCAAGCGCTGCACCTGCCCCGTGAGCCGGGGGTGCAGAGCCAGACACTCACTGCACGTCTTCAGGTGACGACACGTCTCCAAGGGGCGGGGCAACGGGTCACAGTGAGGGGTGCCCGGTTCCACACCATACCTGGGGGGGGGGGGGGGGGGGGGGTGAGAGGGGGGGGGGTGAGAGAGGTGTGGGAGAGAGAGAGAGGGGTGAGGAGAGAGAGAGAGAGAGAGGGGTGAGGAGAGAGAGAGAGAGAGAGGGGTGAGAGAGAGAGAGAGAGAGAGGGGTGAGGAGAGAGAGAGAGAGAGGGGTGAGGAGAGAGAGAGAGAGAGGGGTGAGGAGAGAGAGAGAGAGAGGGGTGAGGAGAGAGGTGAGGAGAGAGAGAGAGAGGGGTGAGGAGAGAGAGAGGGGTGAGGAGAGAGAGAGAGGGGTGAGGAGAGAGAGAGAGAGGGGTGAGGAGAGAGAGAGAGAGGGTGAGGAGAGAGAGAGAGAGAGGGGTGAGGAGAGAGAGAGAGAGGGGTGAGGAGAGAGAGAGAGAGGGGTGAGGAGAGAGGTGAGGAGAGAGAGAGAGAGGGGTGAGGAGAGAGAGAGGGGTGAGGAGAGAGAGAGAGAGGGGTGAGGAGAGAGAGAGAGAGGGGTGAGGAGAGAGAGAGGGGTGAGGAGAGAGAGAGAGAGGGGTGAGGAGAGAGAGAGAGAGGGGTGAGGAGAGAGAGAGAGAGAGGGGTGAGGAGAGAGAGAGAGAGAGGGGTGAGGAGAGAGAGAGAGAGAGGGGTGAGGAGAGAGAGAGAGAGAGGGGTGAGGAGAGAGAGAGAGAGAGGGGTGTGGAGAGAGAGAGGGTGAGGAGAGAGAGAGGGGTGAGGAGAGAGAGAGAGAGAGAGGGGTGAGGAGAGAGAGAGAGAGGGGTGAGGAGAGAGAGAGAGCGGGGTGAGGAGAGAGAGAGAGAGAGGGGTGAGGAGAGAGAGAGAGAGAGGGGTGAGGAGAGAGAGAGAGAGGGGTGAGGAGAGAGAGAGAGGGGTGAGGAGAGAGAGAGAGGGGTGAGGAGAGAGAGAGAGGGGTGAGGAGAGAGAGAGAGAGGGGTGAGGAGAGAGAGAGAGAGGGGTGAGGAGAGAGAGAGAGAGGGGTGAGGAGAGAGAGAGAGAGGGGTGAGGAGAGAGAGAGAGGGGTGAGGAGAGAGAGAGGGGTGAGGAGAGAGAGAGAGAGAGGTGAGGGGGGAGAGAGTGAGAGGTGAGGGGGAGAGAGTGAGAGGTGAGGGGGAGAGAGTGAGAGGTGAGGGGGAGAGAGTGAGAGGTGAGGGGGAGAGAGTGAGAGGTGAGGGGGAGAGAGTGAGAGGTGAGGGGGGAGAGAGTGAGAGGTGAGGGGGAGAGAGTGAGAGGTGAGGGGGGAGAGAGTGAGAGGTGAGGGGGAGAGAGTGAGAGGGAGAGAGTGAGAGGTGAGGGGGAGAGAGTGAGAGGTGAGGGGGAGAGAGAGAGAGGTGAGGGGAGAGAGAGAGAGGTGAGGGGGAGAGTGAGAGGTGAGGGGGGGAGAGAGTGAGAGGTGAGGGGGAGAGAGAGAGAGGTGAGGGGGAGAGAGAGAGAGGTGAGGGGGAGAGAGAGATGAGGGGGAGAGAGAGAGAGGTGAGGGGGAGAGAGAGAGGTGAGGGGGGAGAGAGAGAGAGAGGTGAAGGGGGAGAGAGAGAGCGAGAGGTGAGGGGGGAGAGAGAGAGGCAATTCCTGGCACACATGCACCCCTCCCTCTGGGACACACCCGTCCCTGGGATCTTCACACCCCTCCCCCCGGGACACAGTCATCCCCGGGACCCCCAGGCCCCTCCCCCCAGGACCCTGCGCCCCTCCCCCCCGGACAGCCATCCCTGGCATCCCCACGCCACTCCCGCCAGGACCACCCCCCCCCCCCCCCCCCCCCACCCCCCACCACCACACCTACCTCTCTGCCTCGTCAGTGGACAGGCAGCTGCCGTTGCGGAGGGAGCGACACCACACACAGCTGCTGCTGTTGCAGTCGGCGGGGCTGGTGAAGACCAGGCAGGGGTCGTGCGGGGCAGAGAGGGACACCAGGGAGCCCAGGGCCACCCCCCGGTACCCCCCCGAGATGTACAGCTTGTTCCTCAGCACGACCGCCGCGTGGGCGATGGACCCCTCCAACGGCTCCCCCACCACAGACACCCCTGCAAAACAAGGCGGAGCAGTCAGGGGGGTGGGGTCGGGTGCAGGAGACCAGCATGGGGGGGGGGGGGGGTGGGGGGGGCTTGGAGGGGGTGAGATGGGGGGGGGGGGGAGAGGAGAAGAATGGAGGCAGGGGTTGGGGGGAGGAAGGAGGGGGAGGAGGAAGGAGGGGGAGGAGGAAGGAGGGGGAGGAAGGAAGGAGGGGGAGGAAGGAAGGAGGGGGAGGAAGGAAGGAGGGGGAAGAAGGAAGGAGGGGGAGGAAGGAAGGAGGGGGAGGAAGGAAGGAGGGGGAGGAAGGAAGGAGGGGGAGGAAGGAAGGAGGGGGAGGAAGGAAGGGGAGAGAGACCGGGGGGGGGGGGAGAGGGGAGAGTGGGACACCAGGGGGGAGAAGGAGGGGAAGAGGGAGACTTGGGGGGGGGGAGGGATGGGGCAGTCGGGGGAGTGGGAGAGGGTGTTGATGGGGGGGGTGGGGGGTGTCGGTGGGGGCAGGGGACATTGGTGGGCAGATAAGGAAAACTCTGTTATCAACCCCCCTCCCGTTCCCATCTCCCTGATTCCCCCTCCTCCCGTCTCCCCCTCCCCCCCCCCCCACTACCTGTGGTGTTGGGGCTGATCCAGCTGTTACAGTTGATCTGTTAGAAACAGGACGTCGCACTGAAATCCTCCCGCTCGGGAGCGACCTCCCACCACCACCATCGTGTTGTGGAGCAGGCCGGACACGTGGAAAATACGGGAGAGTGGCTGGAAACGGAGGGAGCGGGGTCAGTGCGGAACGTCAGGAAACGGAGGGTGCGGGGGGTCAGTGCGGAACGTCAGGAAACGGAGGTGCGGGGGGTTAGTGCGGAACGTCAGGAACGGAGGGTGCGGGGGGTTAGTGCAGAACATCAGGAAACGGAGGGAGCTGGGGTTAGTGCGGAACATCAGGAAACGGAGGGAGCAGGGGGTTAGTGCGGAACGTCAGGGAAACGGAGGGAGCGGGGGGTTAGTGCGGAATTGGCTGGGGCTGTGCAGCTAGGGACTAAATTATAAAGCAGAACCAAAAAGGGCAATAATCTCAGGGTTGCTGCCTGAACCACGTGCAGATTGACACAGGGTCAATGAGATCAGAGAGTTAAATGCGTGGCTTCCAAGATCACAAGACAAGGGAGCAGAAGTAGGCCATTCGGCCCATTGAGTCTGCTCCAAAGAAAAGGGGAAAAAAGAAATGAGAATTGGGGGGGGGGAGACACTACTCTAAACCCAATTTCCGGCCTTATCCCCTATATCCCTGATACCCGACTATTTAGATATCTACCTATCTCTTCCTTAAACGCCTCCAAGATCGGGCCTCCACTGCTGTACGTGGCAAGGAATTCCATAAATTTCACTACCTTCTGGCTAAAGAAATTTCTCCCTCATCTCTGTTCTTAAAACCTGTACCCTCTAATTCTAAGATCGTACCTTCTGGTCCTGGACTCACCACTAAGGGAAACAGCTTGACCACATCTACTCTGTCAGTTCTTTCAACATTTTAAGTGTCTCTATGAGGTCCCCTCTCACTCTTCTGTACTCGAGTACAGTCCAAGAGCCGACAAACTCTCATCATAAGTAAGCCCTTTCATTCCGGGAATCATCCTGTAAATCCTCCTCTAACCCCTCTCCAACATCAGCACATCTTTCCTAAGATATGGGGCCCAAAACTGTGCACAGTATTCCAAATGAGGCCTCACTAGTGCCCCGTAGAGCCTCATCAACACTTCTTTACTTTTATACACTATACCTCTAGAAATGAATGCCAACATAGCATTCGATTTCTTTACCACCGATCCGACCTGGTGGTTAACCTTTGAGGTATCCTGCACAAGTACCAAGTCCCTTTGTACTTCTGTACTTTGAATTTTCTCTCCTTCTAGATAATAACCTGCCCGTTTATTTCTGTTTCCAAAGTGTACAACTGCACATTTCTCAACATTGAATCTCATCTGCCATTTCCTTGCCCATTCTCCTAAACTATCTAGCTCTCTCTGCAACCTTCCTGTCTCCTCAATACTCTCTACTCCTCCACCTATCTTGGTGTCATCCGCAAACTTAGCCACAAAACCATTTACTCCATCATCCAAATCGTTAATGTACAAGGTAAAAAGAAGTGGCCCCAACACCGACCCTCTGCGGAACACCACTAGTAAACCTGTAGCCAACCAGAACAAGATCCTTTTATTCCCACCCTTTGCTTCTTGTCAACCAGCCAATGCTCCACCCATTCTGTTATCCTACCTGTAATTCCATGACCTCTCATCTTATTAATCAGTCTCTTATGTGGCACCTTGTCAAAGGCCTTTTGAAAGTCTAAAGACTGGTGTGGGAGACGTGGGTTTGAATTCGTGGGACATTGGCACCAGTATTGGGGAAGGGGGGAGCTGTCCCGATGGGACAGGCTCCACCTGAACCACGCCGGGACCAGGGCTCTGGCGAATCGCGTGACCAGGGCTGTGGGTAGGGCTTTAAACTAAACAGTAGGGGGTGGGTTCAACAGATTCGAAAAGTATGGATAAAGTAAAAGGGAAGGGGAGTGCAGGAGAGGTTACTGAAGTCTCCAGCATAAAGAATAAGACTGAAAGTTTAGAAAGGGAAAAAGAATTTAACTTCAGGCAACATGGAGACAAATTTGAGAAGAAGGGTGGTGAGTACAGGACTGAAGGTGTGTTATTTGAATGCATGCAATATACGAAACAAGGTAGATGAGCTTATAGCGAATAGAAAAGGGGAGAAGCGAGGTTGTGGGCATCACAGAGTCGTGGCTGAGAGGTGACAGCTGGGAGCTAAATATCCAAGAATACACACATCCTACCGGAAAAGACAGGCAGGTGGGGCAGAGAAGGTGGTGTGGCTCGTTGGTAAAAAATGAAATCAAATCCTCAGCAAGAAGTGACATAAGATCAGTAGATGTAGAATCCTTGTGGGTAGAGTTAAGAAACTGCAAGGGTAAAAAAGACCCTGATGGGAGTTGTATAAAGGCCTCTCCGAATGGTAGCCAGGATGTGGGGTACAAATTACAACAGGAGACAGAAAAGGCATGTAAAAAGGGCAATGTTATAGTGGTCATGAAAGATTTCAATATGCAGGTAGATTGGGAAAATCAGGTTGGTTCTGAATCCCAAGAGAAGAAATTTGTCGAATGCCTATGAGATGGCTTCTTAGAGCAGCTTGTGGGTCGGGGCCCACTGGGGAAAAGGCAATTCTGGATTTGGTGTTGTGTAATGAACAGATTTGATTTGGGAGATTAAGCTGAAGGAACCCTTTAGGAGGCAGTGATCATAATATGATAGAATTCACCCTGCAGTTTGAGAGGGAGAAGCTAAAATCGGATGTAACGGTACTACAGTTGAGTAAAGGTCACTACAGAGGCAGGAGAGAGGAGCTGGCCAGAGGGGATTTGGAAGGGGACCCTAGCAGGGATGGCGGTAGAGCAGCAATGGCAGGAGTTTCTGGGAGAAATTTGGAAGACGCAGGATCAGTTCATCCCAAAGAGGAGGAAGCATTCTAAAGGGAGGATGAGGCAACCGTGGCCGACAAGGGAAATCAAAGATAGCATAAAAGCATAAGAGAGGGCATACAATATTGCAAAAATTAGTGGGAAGCTCGAGGATTGGGAAGCTTTTAAAAAGCACAGAAGGCAACTGAAAAAGCAATAAGGGGAGAAAAGATGAAATTTGAATGTAAGTTAGCCAATAGTATAAAAGAGGATACAAGAAGTTTTTCTCAGATATATAAAGAGTAAAGGAGAAGCAAGAGTGGACATCGGACCGCTGGAAAATGACATTGGAGAGGTAGTACTGGGGAACAAAGAAGTGGCGGACAAACTAAGTATTTTGCGTCAGTCTTTACTGTGGAAGACACCAGAAACATGCCAGAAATTCGAGAGTCAGGGGGCAGAAGTGAGTGTAGTCACTATTACTAAGGAGAAGGTGCTTGGGAAGCTGAAAGGTCTGAACGTGGATAAGTCACCTGGACCGGATGGACTACACCCGGGGTTCTGAAAGAGGTAGCTGAAAATATTGTGGAGGCATTAGTAGTTATCTTTCCAGAATCACCAGATTCAGGAATGGTTCTGAAGGACCGGAAAATCGCAGAAATCACTCTACTCTTTAAGAAGGGAGGGAGGCAAAAGACAGGAAATTATAGGCCGGTTAGCCTGGCCTCAGTGGTTGGTAAGATGTCAGAGTCCATCATTAAGGATGAGGTTTTGAGGTACTTGGAAGAACATGATACAATAGGATGAAAGTCAGCATGGTTTCCTTAAGGGGAGATCTTGCCTGACAAATCTGTTGGAATTCTTTGAGGAAGTAACAGGCAGGATAGACAAAGGAGAGTCAGTGGATGGTGTTTATTTGGATTTTCAGAAGGCCTTTGACAAGGTGCCACACTTGAGGCTTCTAAAGAAGATAGGAGCCCACAGTATTACAGGAGAGGTACCAGCATGGTAAAGAAGATTGGCTGACTGGCAGAAGGCAAAGAGTGAGAATAAAGGGGCCTTTTCTGGTTGGCTGCCGGTGACTAGTGGTGTTCCTCAGGGGTCGGTGTTGGGTCCGCTACTTTTCACAGTTATGTTAACGATCTGGATGACGGAATTGATGGCTTTGTGGCCAAGTCTGCAGATGATACAAAGATAGGTGGAGGGGCAGGTAGTGTTGAGGAAGCAGGGAGTCTGCAGAAGGACTTGGACAGGTTGGGAGAATGGGCAAAGAAGTGGCAGATGGAACACAGCGTAGGGAAGTGTACGGTCACGCACTGTGGTAGAAGGAATAAAGATGTAGAATATTTTCTAAACAGGGAGAGAATTCAGAAATCGGAGGTGCAGAGGGACTTGGGAATCCCAGTGCAGGATTCCCTTAAGGTTAACTTGCAGGTTGAGTCAGTAGTACGGAAGGCAAATGCAAAGTGAGCATTCATTTCGAGAGGACTAGAATATAAAAGCAAGGATGTAACGCTTAGGCTTTGTAAGGCGTTGGTCAGACCACATTTGGAGTATTGTGAGCAGTTTTGGATCCCATATCCAAGGAAGGATGTGCTGGTGTTGGAGAGGGTCCAGAGGAGGTTTACAAGAACGATCCTGGGGGTGAAAGGGTTAACGTGTGAGGAGTGTTTGATGGCTCTGGGCCTGTACTCGCTGGAGTTTAGAAGGATGAGGGGGGATCTCATTGAAACCTACCGAATATTGAAAGGCCGGGATAGAGTGGACGTGGAGAGGATATTTCCAGTAGTGGGAGAGTCTAGGACCAGAGGGCACAGCCTCAGAATAGAAGGACGTCCCTTTAGAACAGAGATGAGGAGGAATTTCTTTAGCCAGAGGGCGGTGAATCTGTGGAATTCATTGCCATAGAGGGCTGTGGAGGCCAAGTCATTGGGTGTACTTACAGCAGAGGTTGATAGGTTCTTGAATAGTAAGGGCGTCAAAGGTTACAGGGAGAAGGCAGTAGAACGGGGTCGAGAGGGAAAAATAAACCAGCCATGATCGAATGACGGAGCAGACTTGATGGGCTGAACGGCCTAATTCTGCTCCTTTGTCTTAAGGTGCTGGGGATCTGGGACGATGCCGGAGGGATCATGGTGCCAGGGATCTGGGACAGTGCTGGAGGGATCATGGTGCCGGGGACGAGGGATGTTGCCGGAGGGATTGTGGTGCTGGGTATCTGGGATGGTGCCGGAGGGATCGCGGTGCTCTCACCTTTGAGCCATGGGAGGGTGCGAGCAGACTCCAGGTCAGGGTGCCGAGGTGGAAACTGTAGAGCTCAGCGGAGGCTGACACGGTCTCCAGGTGGAACCGGTAACCACCAAAGACGTAGACGGCGTCGGTGGGAGTGTGGTAGACGGCAGTGTGACCGTAAAGACCTGTCAGGGAACAGAGATCCTTTGTCACCCAGGGAGGGAGACGGGCCCCGTGTAATTTGTATCGGCGCCACGCAGCACACTTAACCTCTCACCCCCACACAGAGCGCACACTGACCTCTCACCCCAGAGCACAGCCTGACCTCTCAGCCCCAGAGTGCACCCTGACCTCTCAGCCCCAGAGTGCACCCTGACCTCTCAGCCCCAGAGCAGAGCCTGACCTCTCACCCCAGAGCAGAGCCTGACCTCTCACCCCAGAGCAGAGCCTGACCTCTCAGCCCCACACAGAATTCACTCTGACCTCTTCCTTCACACAGAGCCCACCCTGACCTCTCACCCCAGAGAAGAACCTGGCCTCTCAGCCCCACAGAGCGCACCCTGACCTGTCACCCCTACAGAGCACAGCCTGACCTCTCACCCCAGAGCACAGCCTGACCTCTCAGCCCCAGAGTGCACCCTGACCTCTCAGCCCCAGAGCAGAGCCTGACCTCTCACCCCAGAGCAGAGCCTGACCTCTCACCCCAGAGCAGAGCCTGACCTCTCACCCCAGAGCAGAGCCTGACCTCTCAGCCCCAGAGAGTGCACCCTGACCTCTCACCCCAGAGCAGAGCCTGACCTCTCAGCCCCACACAGAATTCACTCTGACCTCTTCCTTCACACAGAGCCCACCCTGACCTCTCACCCCAGAGAAGAACCTGACCTGTCACCCCCCCCAGAGCGCACCCTGACCTGTCACCCCCCCAGAGCGCACCCTGACCTGTCACTCCCACAGAGCGCACCCTGACCTGTCACCCCCCCAGAGCGCACCCTGACCTCTCACCCCCAGACGAAGAGAGATGCTCATTGCCCCCTCCCACAGACCAGGGTTGAGGACCCCCTGTGCCCCCGCAGAAGTTCCCAGCCTCCCCTCGTCCCTACCTGTGGGGGCGGTGCCCGTGTGCTGCTCCACACTCCAGCTGCCTGTGTCCATGCTGTACTCCAGCAGCTTGTTGTTGAAGCCATTGTGTGGAGAGTAACCTCCGATCAGGAGCAGCGAGGAGTTCCGACACTGGGTGATGGTGTGTCCGGCCACAGGGGGAATCAGCTCCGACTGTGGAGGGGAGAGGAGGAGGGAGATCAGTGCCCCGTGGCCTCCATCACTGCCCCGGCCCCGGGTGCGCAGGTCGAGCCCACCTCCCCCCCCCACCCCCTACAGTGCCCACCACGGCCCAACCAACCCCACCCTCCGTACCACTGTGCTGGGAACACCCAGTGGTTCAGGCAGCGTCCGTGGAGGGAGAACCAGGCCAACAGCCCTTCGGAGAATCACACAGCACGTCAACAGGCCCTTCGGCCCAACTCGTCCATACTGACCGAGGTGCCTTCCTGAGCTAGTCACATCTGTCTGCATCTGACACCTGTCCCTCCCAACCTTCCCCGACTGTGGACCTGTCCAAATGTCTTTTCATTATAGCTGCCTCTCCCACTTCCTCTGGCAGCTCGTTCCACACACCCACCACCCTCTGTGTGGAAAACTTGTCCCTCAGGTCCCCTTTAAATCTTACCCCTCTCACCTTACACCTCTGCCCTCCAGTTTTAGACTCCCCTACCCTGGGGAGAAGACGTCAGCTATTTACCACGTCTATGTTGCTCCTGATTTTATATCCACAGAGAACAGCACAGTATAGCACAGGAACAGGCCCTCTGACCCAACTGATTAAACTAGTAGTTAAATGCCCAACTAAACCAACTTCTTCTGCCTGCGCAATGTCCATATTCCTCCATTCCCTGCACATCCATGGGCCTGTCTAAGAGCCTCTTAAACCCCTCTATTGTATCTGCCTCCACCCCCACCCCCACCCCTGGCAGCACATTCCAGGCACCCACCGCTCTCTGTGCCCCACACATCTCTATACTTCTGTGAAGTCACCCCTCAGCTTCCTACGCTTCCAGGGGAAACAGCCACGGATTATCCAGCCTCTCCTCATAACTCAGCCCTCCAGTCCTGGTAACGTTCACGTGAGTCCTCTCCTGCACCCTCCCTGGTTTAACGATGTCCTTCCCACAGCAGGGCGACCAGAACGGTACACGACACTCCAGACGTGGCCTCACCAACGCCCTGTACAGCTGTTACGTGACATCCCAACTCCTGACCTCGAAATACTTCCAACGTACTGCACCAGAAGCATGAACTGTCCCCCTCTCCACAGACGCTGCCTGACCCGCTGGGTGTTACCAGCAATTTCATTCACCACGGGTCTTCAGTGCCTGCAGACACGTTCAGTGCTGATCCGAATCCGATCAGGCTCGGGACAGCCCTCCCCTCTTCGGGTCCTGTCACTGGCGGTCAAAGGGGCTGGGAGGAGGGGGACGGAGAGGGCTCGGGGGAGTGGGGGAGCAGAGGGCTCGGGGGAGTGGGGGAGCAGAGGGCTCGGGGGAGTGGGGGAGCAGAGGGCTCGGGGGAGTGGGGGAGCAGAGGGCTCGGGGGAGTGGGGGAGCAGAGGGCTCGGGGGAGTGGGGGAGCAAGAGGGCTCGGGGGAGTGGGGGAGCAAGAGGGCTCGGGGGAGTGGGGGAGCAAGAGGGCTCGGGGGAGTGGGGGAGCAAGAGGGCTCGGGGGAGTGGGGGAGCAAGAGGGCTCGGGGGAGTGGGGGAGCAAGAGGGCTCGGGGGAGTGGGGGAGCAAGAGGGCTCGGGGGAGTGGGGGAGCAAGAGGGCTGGGGAGGGGGGGAGCAAGAGGGCTGGGGGGAGGGGGGGAGCAAGAGGGCTGGGGGGAGGGGGGGAGCAAGAGGGCTGGGGGGAGGGGGGGAGCAAGAGGGCTGGGGGGGAGGGGGGGAGCAAGAGGGCTGGGGGGAGGGGGGCCGAGAGGGCTGGGGGGAGGGGGGGAGCAAGAGGGCTGGGGGGAGGGGGGGAGCAAGAGGGCTGGGGGGAGGGGGGCCGAGAGGGCTCGGGGGAGGGGGGCCGAGAGGGCTCGGGGGAGGGGGGCCGAGAGGGCTGGGGGGAGGATGGCTGGGGGAGGGGGGAGAGAGTGGCAGGAGAGATGGGGACGAGCATCACTGTGACCCCTCCCTCAGGAGGGAGGCTGTGGTCGGGAACGTGCCCCAGGGATCGGGTGATGGGGACTTCAGCTGCTCGCAGTTAATGCCGGGGTGTGACTGAGGGAGTCAGCTGCGCTGTATCCAAGTGTGGGGGGGGAGGCAAGAGTGGGCTCCGAGCGCCGTGTGTGGAGAAGTCGGGAGGGTGAGGCAGAAGTGGGGAATCTGAGACCACCCGCAGCACAGAGACATCAGTGGGGGCTTTTCTCCAAGGGTGCACGGTGGAGAGGGGTTGGTGCACGGTGACTTTGTAAACACGGCAGTGAAAGGTGACTTGCAAACGGTTCAATGGGCTGTGTTGCACGGTAATTTGGATTTCCCTTCAATTACATTGGATCTGGTGTGTTTGAGACACAGGAGATTCTGCAGATGCTGGAAATCTGGAGCAACGCACACAAAGTGCTGGAGGAATTCAGCAGGTCAGGCAGCATCCACGGGGGGAAATAAACAGCCGACGTTTCAGGTCAAGACCCTTCATCAGGACTGGAGAGGAGGAGGGCAGAAGTCAGAATAGAAGGGGAGGGGAAGTGGGAGGAGCACCGGCTGGCAGGGGAGAGGTGAGTCCCGGAGAGTGGGGGGAGGTGGGTGGGTGAGGGGAGGCGTAGGTGGGTGGGTGGGGGAGGGGGAGGTAGGTGGGTGAGGGAGGGGGGATGGGGAGGTAGGTGGGTGGGGGGAGGTGGGTGGGTAGGGAAGGGGGATAGGTGGGTAGGTGAGGGGGAGGAATGTGGGTGGGGGAGTCGGGGAGGGAGGTGGGGGAGGTAGGTGGGTGAGGGAGTGGGAGTGGTAGGTAGGTAGGGAGGGGGAGGTAGGTGGGTGGGGGAGGGGGTGAGGTAGGTGGGTGGGGGGAGGAGGGGGAGGTAGGTGGGTGGGGGAGGGGGTGAGGTAGATGGGTGGGGGAGGGGGTGAGGTAGATGGGTGGGGGGAGGAGGGGAAGGTAAAAGGGTGGGGGAGGGGAGGTATGTGGGTGGGTGGGGGGGAAGGTAGAGGGGTGGTGGATGGGGGAGTGGGGAGGGTGGGGGTAGGTGGGGAGGTAGGTGGGTGGGTGGGTGGGGAGCGGGAGGTGGGTGGGTGGTGGGGGGGTAGGTGGGTATTGGGGGGAGGTGGGTGGGGAGGGGGAGGTGGGTGGTGGGGGGAGGTGGGTGGTTGGATGAAAGGGAGGTGGGTGTGGAGGGGGAGGTAGGTGGGTGGTGGGGGGGAGGTGGGTGGGTGGTGGGGGGGAGGTGGGTGGGTGGTGGGGGGAGGTGGGTGGGTGGGTGGGTGGGGAGCGGGAGGTAGGTGGGTGGTGGGGGGGAGGTGGGTGGGTGGTGGGGGGGAGGTGGGTGTGGAGGGGGAGGTAGGTGGGTGGTGGGGGGGTAGGTGGGTATTGGGGGGAGGTGGGTGGGGAGGGGGAGGTGGGTGGTGGGGGGGAGGTGGGTGGTTGGATGAAAGGGAGGTGGGTGGGGAGGGGGAGGTGGGTGGGGTGGTGGGGGGGTAGGTGGGTATTGGGGGGGAGGTGGGTGGTGGGGGGAGGTGGGTGGGTGGTGGGGGGAGGTAGGTGGGTGGTGGGGGGGTAGGTGGGTGGTGGGGGGGTAGGTGGGTGGTTGGATGAAAGGGAGGTGGGTGGGGAGCGGGAGGTAGGTGGGTGGTGGGGGGAGGTAGGTGGGTGGTGGGGGGAGGTGGGTGGGTGGTGGGGGGGAGGTGGGTGGGTGGTGGGGGGAGGTGGGTGGGTGGTGGGGGGGAGGTGGGTGGGTGGTGGGGGGAGGTGGGTGGGTGGATGAAAGGGAGGTATGTGAGAAGCTGAGAGATGATCGGAGGAAGAGGCAAAGGGCTGGAGGAGGAGGACTCTGACAGGAGAGGACCGTGGAGGTGGGGACGAGGAGGGAGGTGGTGAGAAGGGAAAGGGGCCACAGCAACGAGGGAAAACGGTGGGGTGGGGGGGGGGGGTCCTGAATTGCTATCATCACACAGCCAGTCCCGTAATGTGGAAAGGATTTCCCCTGTGGAACGGGAGAGGGTTCCCGTGCACACAAACATCAGCCAGAGCAGCAGTGCCTGAGCCAACGTCTCCCGCTCTGGTGTCCCCCGTTTCTGCTCCGCCCCTTCCACCCCCGCCAGCGACCCCGAGACCCGCCCTTACCTCCGCCAGCCACCACTCTAGCGTCCACAGGTCGAGCAGCCAGAACTCGCCGGTGACCCCAGACGGGGTCAGACCCCCCAGCACGAACATGGTGTCGCGGGAGGGGCTGGAGGCGGCCGCGTGGAAGTACCGTGGACTGGGACCCCTGCCTCCCGCGCTGGCCTGCTGACTCCACCGCCGGTCGGCCACCGAATACCTTTCGGGGTGGGGGGAGGGAGAGACAGAGGGGGGACTGTGTTTGGAGACTCTCACCGCGGCGGATGCACCCTCACAACCACCCCCCCCACCCCCGCTTTCCAGCACCCGTGCCTCTCTGATGGACTCCCCACGGCAATGGAGCGAGCCTGCGGGATGTGACTGCACCACAGAGGGGTGGTGGAGTCAGGCCGCACGGGAAACAGGCCCTTCGGCCCGACTGGTCCATGCTGGTCCCAGTCGCCCGCGTTCAGGGGCCATCAAAGCCCCCTCCCCTCTTAAATGTTGTACCCTCCTCAACCACTCCTCCCGGCAGCTTGTTCCAGGTATTCCCCACCCACTGGGTCTCTCGGGTCTCCTTTGAGTCTCTCCCCTCCTACCCTGTATCTGCGCCCTCTGGTTTCAGACTCTTGGGGGGCTGGAGGTGTGGAGTCCAAAGTGTGGCCACTTTCAGTTCACCAGGCGTTGGCTGGGGCGGAGTGTTTTGGTCACGGAGAGGGACAGGGGGTGAGGGGGGGGGGGGGGGGGGGGAGAGACGGGTCCATTCTCCCTGGACCGGAGGGGGCTGCAAGGCACAGGTGCAAGGTACAAGGCACGGTAGTGCAGTGGTTAGCTTGACGCTTCACAGCGCCAACGACTCGGGATCATTCCGGCCGCTGTCCGTAAGGAGTTTGTACGTTCTCCCCGTGTCTGCGTGGGTTTCCTCCGGGTGCTCCGGTTTCCTCCCACATTCCAAAGACGTACGGGTTAGGAAGTTGTGAGCATGCTATGTTGGCACCGGAAGCGTGGCGACACTTGCGGGCTGCCCCCAGAACACTCTACGCAAAAGATGCATTTCACTGTGTGTCTCGATGTACAGGTGACTAATGAAGATAAAGATAGAAGTTAGAAGTTAGAAGGGGTGTAGGTCGAGGAGACGGCAGGGAAAATTTCCCCAGGGCAGAGGGCAGAGGTTCAGGGTGAGGGGGTTATCGGAGTGGAGCCCATCGGAGGTGAATGTGGAACCTGGGGGGAGGGGGGCAGTGGGGGGAAGAGACTCCCACAACACTACAGGAGAATCTGGAGCAGCACTTGAATCACCAAGGCAGGGGAAGGGTATGGACCAGGTGCTGGGGAACGGCCGGTGTCTCTGACCATCGGGGAAAGTGTTCAGTCCTCGGGACTGGGGCGGCCCCCAGCAGCGGCCACGGGCCGTGGTGTGCCGGCAATATCCGCCCCTGCCCTGAATTTGTCGGCCAGGCTCCAAACCATCAACGGGATGTGCTCACGACGCGTCTGGGAGGACGGGCCTGGGGCTCAGCCTCCTCTCCTGGTGGCAGAGAGCGAAGGAGGGTTGTCTCAGGGTGCTGTGGGAGCGCCGGGACCATGGGATTACATCCAGACTGGGGCGGGGTGATGCACTTTGGGAGGTGAAATCCTGGTATCGGGTGACTCAGGAATGCTGGGAGAACTTGGGGCGCAAGTCCATCGCTCTGTGGAAGTGGTGACACAGGTGGATGGGGGAGCGAAGGAGGCATTTGGGTTTGCTCTGCCTTCATAGGTTTGAAATTGGGGGGGGGAGAGGGGGAGTGGGGGAGGGAGGGGGGAGTGGGGGAGGGAGGGAGAAGGGGGAGGGAGGGAGAAGGGGGGAGGGAGGGAGAAGGGGGGAGGGAGGGAGAAGGGGGGAGGGAGAAGGGGGGAGGGACAGAGAGGGAAGAAGAGGGAGAGAAAGCTTTGGGACGTGACATTGCAGCTGCAGAAAGCATTGGTCAGACCGCAGCTGAAGTACTGTGCACCGTTCTGGTCACCGCACCACAGGAAGGATGGGGCAGTGATGGAGAGAGTGCAGAGGAGACGCCCCAGGATGTTGCCCAGGAACGGAGGGCTGTAGTCACAAGGAGAGATTGCACAGGTTGGGTTTGTTCTCACCAGAACGCAGGAGGTTTGTAAAATTATGAGGGCAGGATCTATTTCCCAGGGCAGGATCTATTTCCCAGGGCAGGGAGTTTGGGACTAGAGGACACAGGTTTAAGGTGAGGGGGGAGAAAGTTGATCGGAGGGGTAAGTTTGTCACCCAGAGGGTGGTGGGTGTGTGGAACGAGGTGGTGGAGGCAGACACAATGACAGGGTTTAAACGCGCTTGTTCAAGCACCTGGATAAGGAGGAAGTAGAGGGAAAGGGGGCCGGAGCAGGAGTGTCCGTGGGTACTGGGGTCGGCACAGAGGAGTTGGGCCGAAGGGCCTGTGTGCCGTACGGTTCTGTGCCATTGACCATCCCCACAGCACACTGCCAGGTGTGTACACCGGGGCAGGACTCAGAACGAGGGAGCAGCCGTTCAGGAGAGACGAGAGGGTACTTCTTCACCCACGGGGCCCTGGAGCTTCAGACATTGTGTATGGTCAGGAGGGGGGCCGAGAGGTTTCTCTACATCTCCCCCCGCCCTGCCCCACACCCCATCTGCTGCCCTCCTGTGTCACCCCCCTCAATTCCCAGTCCTCCCCTCGTCTCCTCCCCCTCCATCCCACACCCCCTCACCTCACCTCCTGCCCTCCCGTGTCCCCCCTCCGTTCCCACTCCCCTACCCTCGTCTCCTCCCCCTCCATCCCAACCCCATCTCCTCACCTCCCCCATCTCCTGACCTCCCGTGTCCCCCCTCCATTCCCAGTCCTCCCCACGTCTCCTCCCCCTCTGTCACCACCTCTCCTCCCCCGCTCCCCCACCCCTCCTCCCCCCCTCCCCCACCCCCACTTCTCCTCCTCCTTCACCACAGCCTCAGCTCCCCACTGCTGGTCTCCTCCACTGTCATGGCTCCCTGACCGACCCTGGGGGCTGCGTACATCCCGGCCTCCGGCCCCTTCTGCTCCATGGTGACGAGAGTCTCCGCTCCCGCCTCTGTTCCTGCGCCCGGATCCGCTCCCGGTCTCATCCCCGGTCCCCAACCCATCTACTTTCCCGCTCAATTCCCATCCCCGTTCCCAGTCCCATCTCCATCCCCAGACCTGGATGTCCCTACACCCGTCTCCCCCATCCGCAGCCCGGAACACTGACACCCATTATGCCAGGGTCTGTGCACAGATTGGGGGGGGGCGGGGGGACACTGGATAAACACCCCTGCTCCAGTGACCACTGTGGTAGGACACTGGATAAACACCCCCCTCCAGTGACTGTGGTGGGACCCTGGATGAACCCCACCCCCGACCTCAGCCCATGGCCCCTGCTCACCTGTGCAGGCTGCTCAACATCCCGTCTCTGATCGACAGGCCTCCGAAGACCCAGAGGGTGGAGTCCGGACCCTCCACCATTGAGTGTCCCAGCCGGGGCTGCGGCATTCTGCTGTCCTGCACATCCACAAGGAAGAAGGTGGTCACCCGGCAGCAGTCACCCCCCCACCCCCCTACCCCGCGCCCCCCCCCCACCACCACTAGGAACCCTTGCGCACGTCGACTGCCGCAGTGAAGCAGCCCGCTTGTGCGGAACACTCGGGTTAGGTCACATCTGGAGGACCGTGCGCGCAGTTCTGGTCGCCCCGCCACAGGGAGGATGGGGAGGGTGCAGAGGTACTGGAGGTGTGCAGGAGGGGGTCGCCAGGGTTAGAGGGCATAAGGGAGGGTGCAGGAGGGGCTCACCAGGATTAGAGAGCACGTGTAGAAGTTGGACATGGGTTGTTTTCACTGGAGCAGCGAAGGCTGAGGGGAGACCTGATAGAGGTTTATAAGAGGCATAGATAGTCAGAATCTTTCTCCCAGGGTCAAAATGTCCAATACTAGAGGGCATGGATTTAAGGTGGTAAGTTCAGAGGAGATGTGCGGGGCAAGTTTTTATTTTTACATGGAGAGCGGTGGGTGCCTGGAGTGTGCTGCCAGGGGTGGGGGTGGAGGCAAATACGATACCAACATTTAACAGATTGTTAGAAAGAGGCAGGAACAGGCAGGGAATGGAGGGACATGGGCCTCGCCCAGTTAGATTGGCATCATGAACGGCACCAACACTGTGGGCCGAAGGGCCTGTTCCTGTGCTGTACCATTTGAGGTTGTGTGTCATGCACAGTGAGATCCCACAGGAAGCAACGGGAGAGGGGGTCGAGCGACTGTCAGAGGTTCGGGGTCCCCGCACCGGGGTGGGGGTGGGGGGGTGGTCCGTGGGGGGGGTGGTCCGTGGTGGGGGTGGTGTCTGGTGGGGGTAGTGGTCCGCAGAGACAGGGAGGGTGGTCTGTGGTGTGGGAGGGGGTCCGTGGAGCCAGGGACGGGCGACGGATCCTCGGCACTCACCGATCCCTCTGCTCGGCTCTCCGACAGCGTCTCCCACACAATGCTTCCTGGGTGTGTCTGAGATCCGCAGTCTCTCCCGGCGAATCCGTCCCCACAGATGCAGCGTCCCGACTCCTGGAACGACAGGGAATGATTCCCGGAAGACATTCCCACCCCACAACCTGGGACACCAGGAATGTTCCCTCCCCACGCCCCCGGGACACAGGGAACGTTTCCCTCCATTTCCTCAGGAATGTTCCCACCCCACATCTCCAGGATTGTTCCCTCCCCACGCACCTGGGACACCAGGAATGCTCCGCCCCCCCCCCCCCCCCCCTTCCCCCATGTCCCTGGGACACCCGGAACGTTCCCTGCCTACATCCCTGGGACCCCGGAGCCGGCTGCGGGCCGTGCGGCACTCACCAGGACACCTGGAATGTTCCCTCCCCGCATCCCTGGGACATCCGGAACGTTCCCTGCCCATGTCCCCGGGACCCCGGAGCTGGCTGCAGCCTGTGTGGCACTCACCAGATCACAGAAGCCGGCCTGCAGGTGACGGGAGCAGTTGTTGGGACACGGCCTTTGGGACAGGCAGCCCGGTCCCGGAACACCGTCCTGGCACACGCAGTCCCCGTCCTGGCACTGGTGGACACGGTAGGTGGCGTTGAATCCATCCTGTGGCAGCCCAGCGAGGCGGGAAACATTGGCCTCGAAGTAAACGGTCAGGACCCCTGTCAGGGATGGAGAGGGGCAGTGTGAACGGTGCCAGCGTTAACCCCCGCCCCACCCGATCAATGACTGGGGGAACCTTTCCCCGTCACAGACCGGGGAACGGGAACGGGGAGGGGGAGGGACACAACACTCCCCGTCACAGTCGGGGGGGGGGGGGGGGGGGGGGGGTCTCTCCCAGTCATAGATTGGGGGACAGGACATGATACTTCACCCGTCACAGACTGGCAGGGGTGGGGGCGGAGGGGGGCTAAGCGACTCACTGTCACAGACCGAGGGACGGGGAGGGGTTCTCTCTCCATCACAGACCGGGGGACGGGAGCGGGGAGGGAATGGGTCATGACACTCCCCCACACAGGACAGGGGTCTCTCCCCGTCACAGACCGCATTGGGGCTATTTATAGATTCACAGAATCAGACGTACAGCACAGAAACAGGCCTTTCGGCCCCACTCGTCCATGCTGACCAACGTTAAACCTGTCCCCTCTAGTTTTAGACTTCCCTACCCGGGGGAGAGGACTGTGACGGTCCACCTTACCGATGCCCCTCATGGCTTTACAAGCCTCAATCAGGTCACCCCTCAGCCTCCTTCGCTCCAGGGAAAACAGTCCCGGCCTCTCCTTGTAACTCCAGCCCTCCAGTCCTGGCAACATCCCCGTGAATCTTTCCTGCCTCCTTCTCTCTTGCTTCAGACCTCCTTAGCTCCAGTCATTCCTACAGAGCGGTGACCAGAACTGCACACAGCCCTCCCAAGTGTGCCTGAACCAACGTCAGCTACAGCCGCAATCACACGACCCATCTCTTGCACCCGGTGCCTCGGCCTACGAAGGCAAGCCTCGTCTACCTGGGCCAGTCCCACCTGCCCGCATTTGGCCCATTATCCTTCTCAACCTTCCCTATCCCTGCACCCATCACCTCCTCTGGCAGCGGCTCGTTCCACGCAGCAGCCCGCCCCCCCCGCACATGAAGGGGTTACCCCTTGGGGGTCCCCCTCAAAGCTATCCCCTCTCACCTCCAGCCTCGGCATTACCTGAGGCAGCCTCCACTGTGACGGGCTTGTCCTGACCGCTGCCACAGAACGCACCGATCAGGTGCGGGTCGGAGTAGATGGCGCTGTCCGGCTGGGAGTCGGTGAGGAACCTCGGGATCCCGTCGAAAACGTAGACGTAGTTTTGCTGGGGTTAAAAAGGAGGGGCCGCTCTTAGAGTCACAAGAGTCCCACAGCAGAGCAACAGACCCACCGTGTCCATGCCTGCCATCCAGTACCCACCTGCACCAACCCTGTTCCCCAGCACTCAGTCCGTCCCCTTCCCTGTCTTGGTGATCCAAGTGCTGAAGTGTTGGTGCAGATCCTCCAGTATTGTGACAGTCTCTGCCTCCACACCCCCCTCAGGCAGTGCGCTCCAGATTCCCCCCCGCCTCTGGTGGAAAATTTCCCCCTCTCACCCTCTTTCTCCTCACCTGTGCCCTCTAGCTTTACACCTCTCTGCCATGGGGAAAAGTTGTTCACCATCTCCCTCATCTGTGCTCCCCATGACGTCCACCTCTGTCACGTCCCCCCCACAACCTCCTCCGCTCCGGGGAGGACAGACCCGGCCTCTCCTCGTAACCGAGACGCTCCGTCCCAGGCAAAGTCCTGGTGAACCTCCTCTGCACCCTCTTCAGCGCAATCACGCCAGCAGCTCTACTTCGTTAGGAGTTTGAGGAGATTCGGTACGTCACCAAAGACTCTTGCAAATTTCTACAGATGTACAGTGGAGAGCGTTCTGACTGGTTGCACCGCCTGGTACGGAGGCTCCGACGTGCAGGGTTGAAAGAGGCTCCATCACGGGCACAATCCTCTCCGCCATCGACAGTGTCTTCAAGAGGCGGCGCCTCAAGAAGGCGGCATCCGTCACTACGGACCCTCACCACCTGGGACATGCCCTCTCCTCGTTACTACCATCGGGGAGGAGGTTTGGGGCCTGAAGACCCACACTCAGTGTTTCAGGAACAGCGCCTTTCCCTCCGCCGTCAGATTTCTGAACGGCCATGAACACTACTTCGTCATTTTATATTTGTAATTTATGGTAATTTTATGCCTTTGCACTGTACTGCTGCCGTAAAACAACACATTTCACGTCACGTAAGTCAGCGATAATAAATGATTCTGATCCTAGACCCTCCCAATAGGCATCAGCTCTCCAATTTCACCTGCCATTGTTCTGCCCATCTTACCAACTGATCCACCTGAAAGCACGAACCACCAGGCTCAAGGACAGCTTCTACCCTGCCGTTATAAGACTATTGAACGGTCCCCTAGTACAATAAGATGGACTCTGACCTCACAATCTACCTCGTTGTGATCTTGCACCTTATTGTCTGCCTGCACTGCATTTTCTGTGGCTCTGACACTTTGCTCTGCATTCTGTATCGTTTTACCTTGATGCACTGCGTAATGAATAGACCTGTACGATCGGTATGCAAGACAAGTTTTTCACTATACCTCGGTACATGAGACAATAATAAACCAACAGCGATATCATCCTGCAGCCTGGGGCTGTCCTAGCAACACCACCACCACCTTTGGCACCTGCAAACCTACCTACTGCACCTCCTGCATTCACACCCAAGACGCCAGCACATTTAACAAACAGCAAAGGTCCCAGCACTGACGCCTGTCGTCATGGACTCTGCATCACAGAAACAACCCTCCACCATCGCCCTCTCTCCCATTACCAAGCTAACTTTGGATCCAATTTGCTGACTTGGGCTCTCATCTTCTGGACCAGACTTTCACGCCGATGGCCTTACTGAAGTCCATGTAGACCATATCAACTGCACCACCTCCAGCAATGTATTTGGTTACTTCTTCACAGAACTCAATCAAATTACCCAAACAGGATCTCCCACCAACTGTCCCTGATCAACCCCTGCCGTTCCAGGTGATCATTAAGATAACATAATTCCAGCCGCTGTCTGTAAGGAGTTTGTACGTTCTCCCCATGTCTGTGTGGGTTTCCTCTGGGTGCTCCGGTTTCCTCCCACATTCTAAAGACGTATGGGTTAGGAAGTTGTGGGCACGCTATGTTGGCGCCGGAAGTATGGCAACACTTGTGGGCTGTCCCCTGAATACTTGACGCAAAAAGATGCATTTCACTGTGTGTTTCCATGTACGTGACTAATAAAGAAACCTTATCTGAGCTTCCCGTTCCCTACCACTTTGATTCCCCATCCCGCTCCCACTCTGGCCTATCGGTGTCACTGAGGCCAACACAAGTTTGAGGAACCACACCTCATCTTCTGTCTGAGCCTGTCGCAGCCTTCTGGAATCAACGTTGAATTGCACAACGTCAGGTAACATGATTTCTCTCTGTATCGGTTGTCCACCTATTGGCTCAGCTTGTTTGTACCTTTTTTTTAATCCTCATTTTCTTTTCCTTCCTCTGGGAGTGGAGAATGTGCCGAGCCTGACCTGCCGGGCACGTCCTCCTGATCTACACTTCCCAACTCCTACATCCTTCTGTCCACTTTCTCAAGGCTGCCATTCACCCACTGACTAGGTCACCTTGTCAGAAACAGGAAGGGAGCAATCACTCCACTGGGAGTATTCTACAGACCCCTCAACAGCAACAAAGGAACAGATCGGGAGGCAGATTTTGGAAAAGGTGCAAAAATAACAGGGTTGTTGCCATGGGTGATTTCAACTTCCCTGATATTGATTGGCATCTCCTTAGTATAAAAGGTTTGGAGGGGGTGGAATTTGTTAGGTGTGTCCGGGAAGGATTCCTGACACAATATGTAGACACGCTGACTAGAGGAGAGGCCATTCTGGATCTGAACCTGGTCAGATCTCAGATCTCGTGGTGGGAGAGCACTTTGGAGACAGTGACCACAACTCCCTGACCTTTACCCTTGCCTTGGAGAGGGATAGGAGCAGGCAGTGTAGGAAAGTATTTAACTAGGGGGAGGGGAATTATGACGCTATTGGGCAGGAACTTGGGAGTAGATGTACTCAGGGAAATGCACAATGGAAATGTGGAGGTTGTTTAGAGGTCACTTGCATGGGGTTCTGGATAGGTTTGTCCCATTGAGGCAGGATAAGGATGGTCGAGTGAAGGAACCACGGTTGACAAGAGATGTGGAATAACTAGTGAAGGGGAAGAAAGAAGCTTACTTAAGGTTTAGGAAGCAAGGATCAGATAGGGTTCTAAAGAGTTACAAAGTAGTCAGGAAGGAGCTTAAAAGTGGACAAGAGAGCTAGAAGGGGGCATGAGAAGTCCTTGGCGAGTAGGATTAAGGAAATCCCCAAGGCGTTCTACTCATATGTGAAGAACAAGAGGATGACAGGAGTGAAGGTAGGGCCGATTAGGGATAGAGGAGGAAACATGTGCCTGGAGTCGGAGGAGGTAGGGGAGGTCCTTAATGAATACTTTGCTTCAGTTTTACCTGCAAGGGAGACCTTGACGTTTGTGAGGGCAGTGTAAAAATAGGCTGATAAGCTTCAACATGTCGATGTTAAGAAGGAATATGTGCTGGAACTTTTGAAAAACATTAGGATAGATAAGTTCCTGGGGCTGGACAAGATATATCCCAGGATACTACTGGAAGCGAGGGAAGAGATTTCTGAGCCTTTGGCGATGATCTTTGCGTCCTCACTGGCCACAGGCGTAGTACCAGATGACTGAGGGTGGCAAATGTTATTCCTTTGTTTAAAGAAAGGGAGCAGGGATAACCCTGGAAATTATAGACCAGTGAGTCTTACTTCAGTGGTGGGCGAATTATTGGAAAAGATTCTTAGGGACAGGATTTATAAGCATTTGGAGAAGCATATACTGATTAGGGACAGTCAGCATGGCTTTGTGAGGGGCAGGTCGTGCCTCTCCAGCCTGATTGAATTCTTTGAGGATGTGACAAAGCACATTGATGAAGGTAGAGCAGTGGATGTGGTGTATATGGATTTTAGTAAGGCATTTGATAAGGTTCCCCATGATAGGCTCATTAAGAAGGTCGGGAGGCATGGGATCCAGGGAAACTTGGCTGTGTGGATTCAGAATTGCCTTGCCAATACAAGATAGAGGGTGGTTGTAGATGGAGTATAATTCTGTTCCCATTCCGGACATTCTCTCTTCTCCCCTCGGGCAGAAGATACAAAAGCCTGAAAGCAGGTACCACCAGGCTCAAGGGCAGCTTCTACCCCACTGTTATAAGACTACTGAACGGTCCCCTAGTACAAGATGGACTCTAGACCTCAGCATCTGCTTCGTTATGACCTTGCAACTTATTGTCTGCCTGATCTGCACTTTCTCTGTAGCTGCAACACTTCATTCTGCACTCTGTTATTGTTTTCCCTTGTACTGTCTCAGTGTACTGAGGTGATGAGATGATCTGTATGGATGACATGCAAGACAAAGTTTTTCATTGTACCTCAGCACATGTGACAATAATAAACCAATTTACCACACGTTCTGCCCGGTTTTACCTCAACAGAGACATCCTCACCACCCCCCCTCCCTGTCTCCTTCCCGGTACTGAGGAAGGGTCTCCAAGCTGAAACGCTGACTCTGTTTGCCTTCCCATGGTTGCTGCCTGACCTGCTGAGTATTTCCAGCACTTTCTGTTTTCATTTTAGACTCCCAGTACGGATATCGGACCCATTCCGGTTCAGGGACAACCCGTCGTGTTTGTGCAGGTCCCAGCTACGCCAGAAAGGGTCTCAGGGATCCAAAGCCCTCCCCGTCATACACCATTGATCTGACCTAGCCTCCTACTGAGCAGCACATCACACTGGAAGTAATCCAGAGATTACAACCTCTGCTGTTGAATCTGCTACTGAACTCTCGAAATTCACGTTGCAAGACCTCGTCCCCGGTTCTAGATACGTCCCTGGTACCAACGTGTGACACGACCTCTGGTTGTTCAGCTCCCTTCAGAATGTTCTGTAGCCGCTCTGAGACATCCCCGGCCCTGGCACCAGATAGGCAACGTACCATTTGAGGGTCTTGTTCAAGGCCACAGAAACACCTGTCTGGTCCCCCTTACAGCTGAATCCCCCATCCCTGGAGTGCTCTGTCTTATTCCAAGAGCTGCCAGTGTAGCGGTCAGCGTGATGCTATTACGGTGCCAGTGACCCGGGTTCAATTCTGGCCGCTACCTGTAAGGGGTTTGTAGGTTCGCCACGTGTCTGCATGAGTTTCCTCCGGGTGCTCTGGTTTCCTCTCATATTCCAAAGGTGTACAGGTTAGGAAGTTGTGGGCATGCTATGTTGGCGCTGGAAGCCTGGTGACACTTGTGGGCTGCCCCCAGAACACTCTAAGATGCATTTCACTGTGTGCTTCCATGTACATGTGACTAATAAAGAATAATAAAAGAACTGCGGTGCGACAACCTTGGCCATGACTGCTTTCCCACACCCTCCCTCCTCCCACACTTAGAGTTATGCAGCACGGAAACAGGCCCTTCGGCCCAACCGGTCCATGCTGACCAAGATGCCCCATCCAAGCCAGTCTCACTGAACCTTTTCCAATCCGTGTACCTGTCCAACTGTCTTTTAAAAGCTGTATCCAACGCAGCGCAGGTTGTCCCTGGGACGCAGCGGGGTTCTGTCCCCGTGAACTGCTTGTGAGCCGCACAGTTCACCAGTGGGCAATGCAGCTGTGAATCGAGTTCCCTTTACACTGGCAGATCCATCCCACTGGTCTCCCAAACGTTGGCTTGTACGTATGGGCTGAGCGCTCGTAACCTGGGGAGGACCTGTGCCTCTGTCTGGGCGGTTGGTGGGGGTGACCACAGCGGACACCTGCACTAATGGTCTGTACCCGCAGCTTTGCCTGACGGTCGCCCACCACACATCCGCCTGTGCAGACACGCCCCACAGTGTGACCAGCTCACCGGTCCGCTGTGTCCGCAGCATCACCGTCGCTCCCCAGACGACACGATCATAGGGACAGAAGGAACAGGAGCATGGAGGAGGCCATCCGGCCCGTCGGGCCTGCTCCGCCATTCAATAAGATCACGGCTGATCTGGCCGTGGACTCAGCTCCACCCACCTGCCTTTTCCCCAGAACCCTTAATTCCCCTACTGTGTGAACATCTATCTGTGTCTTAAATACACTTAATGAGGGAGCCTCTACTGCTTCCCTGGGCAGAGAGTTCCACAGATTCACTACCCTTTGGGAAAAGCAGTCCCTCCTCATCTCCATCCTATATCTGCTCCCCCTGGTTCTACACTCACCTACCAGTAGAAACAACCTTCCTGCCTCTATCTCATGTATTCCTTTTATAATGCTATGCATTTCTATATAATTTTATAAGGTAGTCAGCTGCAGGTGAACACTCGAGTGAGATGTACCCTGAGAGGTTGCGTCCTGGCCTGGGACGGCAATTCCAACGCACAGGAATACAAGAGGCTGCGGAAAGCAGTGGACACAGCCCGATCCATCACGGGCACAGCCCTCCCCACCACTGACGGCATCTACAGGAGGTGCTGCCTCGATAAGGCAATGTCCGTCATCAAAGATCCCCGCCATCTGGGGCTCGTGCCATCTTCTCGCAGCTCCCGTCGGGCAGGAGGTACAGAAGCCTTAAGTCCCACATTGCCAGGTTCAGGAGCAGCTACCATTCGGTTCTTGATAAGATATCTTTGATAATATAAGATTTCTTTATTAGTCACACGTATATCGAAACACACAGTGAGATGCATCTTTTGCGTAGCGTGTTCTGGGGGCAGCCCGCAAGTGTTGCCGCGCTTCTGGCGCCAACATAGCATGCCCACAACTTCCTAACCCGTACATCTTTGGAATGTGGGAGGAAACCGGAGCACCTGGAGGAAACCCACGGGGAGAACATACAAGCTCCTTACAGACAGCGGCGGGTATCGAACCCGGGTTGCTGGTGCTGTAATAGCGTTACGCTAACCACTACAAAACCAACTGGCACCACCCTAATCACTACCTCAGTAACAAAACACTATGGACCAGGACAAGTCCTTGCAGTCTCTGATTGTGGTTTCTTTGCATGAGTGTCTTTTTCTTTCTCCGCTACCCTGTAGAATTTAAGAATCATAGCTCTGAAACAGGCCCTTCGGCCCAACTGGTCCATGCTGACCAAGATGCCCATCTAAGCTGGTCCCATTTGCCCGCGTTTGGCCCACATCCCTCTTAAACCTTTCCTATCCATGGAACCTACCCAAGCACCTTTGAATTGTTGTTAATGTACCTGCCTCACCCACTTCCACTGGCAGCTCGTTCCATATTCCCACCACCTTAAAACCCATGCACCCTAAGTTCTTGAATCCCCCAACCCTGGTAAAAGACCCTGTCTGCGCTCCTCATTATCTTACACACCTCTATAAGGTCACCCCGCAGTCTCCTGCGCTCCAAGGAATAAAGCCCCAGCCTGCCCAACCTCAGACCTCGAGTCCCAGCAACGTCCCTGTGGATCTTCTCTGCGCTCTCTCTCAGACATGGCCCCCTCCACCCACCCGGTGCGCCCTCCCCACTCACCCCACACTTGATCCGGATGTCCGGGCTGAGGGTGAGGCTGATGCTGGGGCAGGTGGCCTGGTCCGGGCAAGGCTCCAGGGAGTCGGAGGTGGAGAGCACCCACAGGCAGTAGGCCAGGCCCGCGCTGGAGACTCCGCTGCCCTTGAAGGAACCCAGCGCTGAGGAGGAGATGTTGTGCAGGAGGGTGCGGCCATCGCACTCCCGGTAACAGGTCCCGCCGTCTCTGGGGGGGGTGAAGAGAGAAACGACGTGCGTCAGACGCACAGCATTCCGGCAGCTCAATGCCATAGCTGTCCCGTAGAGTGATCCTGGCACACTGGGACTGGGGGAGACACAGGCCGACACAGGTGGGAGGGAAGGGGAGGTCAGACATGGTCCAGAGGGGTGGTGTCCAAGTGGCAATCAGAGAGAGGGTGGGGTCACAGGGCGAGGGTGGGGTCACAGGGCGAGGGGTGATGGGATGAAGGATGGAGAAAGGGAGGGGGAAGGGCAGCTGGGGTCACGGGGTGAGGGAGGGGACAAAGGTTACAAAGGTGAGGGCAGGAGGGGTCACTGGACGAGGGAGGGAGGGTGAGGTCACGGACGAGGGAGGGAGGGAGGGAGAGGAGGGAAGGGGAAGGACACCTGGGGTCATGGGGTGAGGGAGGGGACAGGAGGGGTCACCGGACGAGGGAGGGAGGGAAGGGGAAGGACGGCTGGGGTCACAGGGTGAGGACAGCAGACAAAGGTTATGGGGTGGATGACAGGTGGGGTCACCGGAGGTGGGAGGGGGAAAGGCAGCTGAGGTCACGCTCTCTGCGGGTGTTGACCACAACTTACCGTGGGTCCCCGTAGTAACCGGCCACACAGGTCCGGCAGTCGGCCCCCTCGGTGTGGTCGGTGCAGTGACACTGCCCCGTCGCCCTGTCGCAGTGTCCTAGGGAGGCAATCCCGTGCCCGTTGCAGGCGCACTGCTGGCACCCTTCCTGTCCGGTCGCGTTCCCGTAGCTCCCGGCACGGCACATCTCACAGTGCTCACCTGTGGTCCAGTCTGTAACCCGATCACAGGGTGTCAGAAACCCGACCCCGTGGCGTGGCGGGCTCCTCCTGCCCCTGAGCATGGCACCAGCTCCCTGGTCTCCACCGTGTCCTGTCGCGCAGATACCCCTCCGTTTGCCCCCGTGTCCCGTCACGCAGAGTCCCCTCTGTTCCCCCCCCGCGTCCTGTCACGCGGAGACCCCTCCGTTCCCCCCAATGTCCTGTCGCGCAGAGACCTGTCCACTCCCCCCTCCCCGTGTCCCGTCGCCCTGCTCCCCCCCTCCCCGTGTCCCGTCGCCGTTTCCCCCTCTCTGTGTCCCATCGTGCAGAGACCCGTCCGTTCCCCCCTCCCCGTCCCATTGCACAGAGACCCCTCCGCTCCCCTCCTCCCCGTGTCTCGACGCACAGAGACCCCTCTGTTTCCTCTGGTCACAGACTTCCAGACAGGACAGCCCCACCCACCACTGCCCTCTGTCAGCAGGCCCTGGTCACGACAACCAGGGCAGTGAAACGTCAGCCAATTGACGGGAGCTGGGACTGACTCTGCTGTCCAGTGGCACCGATGCGAGTGGTCTACTGCAGTGGTGCGGTTTCCAGGTGCGTGCGCAGTGGGACGCAGGAACCTGAAAGGGATTAGTGGAAGGTCCAATGGGACCGTTCCACAGGATGCGCAAGAACCAGCTGGAGGTCCGTGACTAGTGGTGTTCCGCAGGGATCTGTACTGGGACCTCTGCTGTATGTAGAAACAATCTGCATGAAGACGTGGATGGGTGGGTTGGAAAGTCTGCAGACGATACAAAGATTGGTGGTGGTGTGGATGGTGTAGAAGGTGGACAAATGATACATTGGGATATAGATCAGTTGTAGATATGGGTGGTGAAATGGCAGATGCAGTTCAATCCGGGCAAGTGTGAGGTGTTGCGCTTTGGGAGATCAAATGTAAAGGGAGACAGCGTTAATGGCAGGAGTCTTAACTGTGTTGATGTGCAGAGGGATCTTGGGGTCCAAGCCCACAGCTCCCTGAAAGTGTCTGCACAGGTTGACAGGGTGATAAAGAAGGCGTGCGGCACACTTGCCTTTATTAGTCGAGGCACTGAGTTCAGGAGTCGGGAAGTTATGTTGCAGCTTTATAAAACTCTGGTTAGGCCGCATCTGGAGTACTGCATTCAGTTCTGGTCGCCCCGCTATAGGAAGGACGTAGAGGCTTTGGAGAGGGTGCAGAAGAGGTTCACCAGGATGCTGCCTGGATTAGAGGGCACGAGCTATAAGGAGAAGTTGGACAAAATTGGGTTGTTTTCTCTGGAGCAGTGGAGGCTGAAGGGAGACCTGATAGAAGTTTATAAGATTATGAGAGGCATAGAGTAGACAGCCAGTATCTTTCTCCCAGGGTCAAAATATCTAATACTAGAGGGCATACATTTAAGGTGAGAGGGGGTAAGTTCAAAGGAGATGTGCGGGATAAGTTTTTTTTTTACACAGAGTGGTGGGGACACAAGAGACTCTGCAGATGTGGGAATCTGGAGCAACACCCACAAAATGCTGGAGGAACTCAGCAGGTCAGGCAGCATCTATGGAGACAGCAGTGGGGGTGTAGAATGCGCTGCCTGGGGGATGGTGGTGGGAGGCGGAATCGATGGAGGCATTTAAGAGGCTCTTAGACAGGCACATGGATGTGCAGGGAACGGAGGGATATGGACCTTGTGTAGGCAGAAGGGATTAGTTTAGTTAGGCGTTTAATGACTAATTTAGTAATTGGAGGATTAGTGCAACATGCTGGGCAGAAGGGCCTGTTCCTGTGCTGTACTGTTCTGCCAATCACCAGTATAGCAACACTGTGAACACTTTGCACTAAAATGGACCTTGTTTTCTTTTGTTCTAATTGAGTTCTTTCTTCTAAAAATTGTATATAATTTATGCTTAATTTATGTTTTCTTGTGAATCTGCTGATCTGATGCTATGCGCCTGGTGCAGGTAGGTTTTCCATTGCACCTGTGCACATACGGACTTGTGCACCTGACAGTAGCTGACCCGACAGGATCCACCCCCTTCAGAAGCCCACAGCTCTCCCCGTTCTTGCGTCCTTACCTTGGCACTGGTCGCAGTTGCCGATGCCGGTGACGCAGGTGCTGTGGAAGTTGCAGCCACAGTCAACGTCGCACTCTGTTCCGGTCTGATTCACTGACGAGGCGTTGGAGGTCCAGCCCAAGTCACAGATGCAGGAGAAATCAGGTGGCCCACTGCACTGGCCGTGTTTGCACTCATTGTAACACCTGATGGGGGGAGGGGGCAAGCAGAGGGAGGTCTGGGGGGTGCAACAGCTTGGCGGTACCATGGGTGGGGCAGATTAAATGTACGTACCGACGCAACACTCCGCAAGATGTAAATAAAACACCACAGCACAGGAACGGACTCTTCAGTCCAGGCTGTGCCAAACTAATTCAGCTAATGACACCAACTGCCAACACAATTTCCATATCCCTCCATTCTCTGCACATCCCAAGAGCCTCTTAAACGCCTCGATCGTATCTGCCTCCACCTCCACCCCTGGCAGCACATTCCAGGCACCCACCGCTCTCTGTGTAATAACACTTGACCCGCACATCTCCTTTGAACTTGCCCCCTCTCACCTTAAAAGCATGCCCTCTGATATGAGACATCTCGACCCTGGGAGAAAGATACCGGCTGTCCACTCTACCTACGCCCCTCACAATCTTATAAACCTGTATCAGGTCTCCCCTCAACCACTCCAGAGAAAATGACCTAAGTTTGTCCCACTGCTGGTAAGAGTGGGAAACACTTCCCCACAACAGAGACGTCCAGCTCCAGGTGGCATGCGTTTCAGTGAGGTCAGAGGGGATCTGAGGGAGAATATATCTCCCCCCCGAGGGGGTGGGGGGGCACTGGAATCTGGAACGCACTGCCTGAGGGGATGGTGGAGGCAAGAGACCCTCACAACATCTGAGACACAAGACTGCGGAACCTGGAACAAGGTGCCGGAGAGACTCAGCGGGCCAGGCAAGCATCTCCAGAGGGAAGTGCCCGGACGAGGGGACTCGACCCAAAACGTCGACTGTTTGCTTTTCTCTGCAGATGCTGCCTGACCCACTGAGCTCCTCCGGCACGTCGTTAGCTGCTCAGTGCTCGAAAGGTGTCTGGACGAGCACTTGGGTGACCCAGACTCCCGAGACAGCACCTTCCAAACCCCCAACCTGGAGGAGCAACACCTCACGTTCCACCTTGGTGGTCTCCAACCTGATGGCCTCAACGTCGATTTCTCTAACTTCTGGTAACCCCTCCTCTCTCCTCTTTCCTTTCCCCCTCTGTTTTCCCTCATTCCTGTGGGCATCCTCACCCCTTCCCCGCCTTCATGACCTCCCCATCCACTCCCCATCTCCTTCCCTTTATTCCATGGTCTACTGCCCTCTCCTACCGGATTCCTTCTTCAGCCCTTTGCCTCTTCTACTTACCACCTCCCATCCTTCCCCCCTCTCACATGGACTCACCTGCCAGCCTGTGCCCCTCCCCCCTCCCCCTCGACCACCCTATTCCAGCTTCTGCCTTCTTCCTTTCCCCGGCCCGATGAAGAACCTCGACCCGAAACATCGACTGTTTATTTCCCTCCGTGGACGCTGCCTGACCGGCTGAGTTCCTCCTGCACATTCTGTGTGCGCGTTGCTCCAGATTTCCAGCATCTGCAGAATCTCTTCCGTTCTTCCAGCTGGTAGAGGTGACGGGCAGCAACAGCATGGAGAACACCATCCCCTGCGAGTTGCCCTGCAAGCCACTTACACCGTCCTGACTTGGAAACACATCGCCGTCCCTTCACCAGCACTGGCTCAAAATCCTGGAACTCCCTCCCTAACGGCACCGAGGGTACACCCACACCTCAGGGATGGCAGCGGTTCAAGGCGGCAGCTCCCCACTACCCTCTCAGGGGCAACTAGGGACGGGCGGGTAAATGCTGGCTCAGCCCGCCAAGGCCACGTTGCTTACACAGAGAGCGGCGGGTGCCTGGAATGTGCTGCCAGGGGTGGGTGTGGAGGCAGATATGATAGGGGGGGTTTAAGAGGCTGTTAGACGTGCAGGGAATGGAGGGATGTGGACATTGTGCAGTTTAGTTGGACATTTAATCATTGGTTTACTGAGTTTGGCCCAACACGGTGGGCTGAAGGGCCTGTTCCTGTGCTGTACTGTTCCACGTTCTATGAATAGAGATGGCGACGTACCAAGGACTAGCAACTGGGATGGGTGCAGATGGGCGATCGATGGTCTGCACAGACACAGTGGGCCGAAGGGCCTGTTTCTGTGCTGTGGTAACCGGATGATTTCTGGGCACGGCTGAGCTCCGGCATTGAGGTGGGGGGGGGGGGGGGGGGGGGACACAGGCTGCTCTCGCACCGTTCGCTCACCCCACCCTGGCACCCACAGATCTCCCGGCTCTCCGGCGGGGGAACACACCGCCTCACCCCGTGCCCTGATACTCCGCAGAGGTCCTGCACTGTCCTGGGAAGCGTGGGGTCTGCCTACACGTACCCCGGGAAGCGTGGGGTCTGCCTACACGTACCCCGGGAAGGGAGGGATCTGCCTACATGTACCCCGGGAAGGGAGGGATCTCCCTGTACATCCCGGGGAGGGATCTGCCTACACATACCCCGGGAAGGGAGGGATCTGCCTGCGGTGTCCCCACCCAACCAGCTTCAGGCGCCCACCCCTCTCCTGGCACTGTCCAAACCCCTCCCGCTACCCCCCTTCACTGCCCCTTCACCACCCATCCCCCACCCCTGGACTCACGTGCGGTTGCAGTGGGAGCTGCCGTCCCCGGCGTAGCCCTGCGCACAGTGACACTGGAAGGACTCAAAGGTGTTCCTGCAGCTGGCGAAGCGGTGGCAGTTGTCGAGCTGGAGCCGACACTCGTCGATGTCGGGGCAGACTCCGTACGACCAGTCCGCTGGCTCACTCCCCGACAGGTTGGACACACCCTGCAGTGCGGCCGAGCAGCTGGCGAAACCCCGGAGGTGGGAGAAGTCCCCGGGCAGGCACCTGGAGATCCGACAGAGGCACGTCAGGCACCGGGACAGGTGATCTCAGACACAGCCCAGACGTCAGGCACCAGGACCAGTGATCTCAGACACGCTCTCCCTACCTTCTACCCTCCCCCCCAACCCACCCCCAGAGACCTCAACTCCCCTCTCCCACCTCCAAAGAGACCACCCTCTTCCCTCCAACCGCCCCTCCCACCTCCCCAAGAGGCCACCTGTCACACCTCTGCAGGGATCATCCCCCCTGCCCCCTCCCCAGAGACCACTCCTCCCCCCCACCTCCCCAGAGACAACCCCTCTCCCACCTCCCCAGAGACCACACTCTTCCCCCCCACCTCCCCAGGGACCACCCCTCCTGCCCCGTCGCCAGGGACCACCCCTGTCCTCCTACCTCCACAGGAACCACCCCTCCCACCTCCTTCCCCTCCCACCTCCCCAGAGGCCACCCCTCCTGCCCCCCTCCCCAAGGACCTCCCCTCCCCAGAGATCAATCCTACTTCCCCCCTCCCTAGAGATGACCCCTCCTGCCCCCCTCCCCAGAGACGACCCCTCCTGCCCCCCTCCCCAGAGATCAATCCTTCTTACCCCCTCCCAAAAGACGACCCCTCCTGCCCCCCTCCCTAGAGGCGACCCCTCCTGCCCCCCTCCCCAGAGACGACCCCTCCTGCCCCCCTCCCCAGGGACCTCCCCTCCCCAGAGATCAATCCTTCTTCCCCCCTCCCTAGAGATGACCCCTCCTGCCCTCTCCCCAGAGACGACCCCTCCTGCCCCCTTCCCCAGAGATGACCCCTCCTGCCCCCCTCCCCAGGGACCTCCCCTCCCCAGAGATCAATCCTTCTTCCCCCCTCCCTAGAGATGACCCCTCCTGCCCTCTCCCCAGAGACGACCCCTCCTGCCCCCCTCCCCAGAGATGGCCCCTCCTGCCCCCCTCCCCAGAGACGACCCCTCCTGCCCCCCTCCCCAGGGAGCAGCCTACACTACCTGCCGATGGTGGGATTATCAGAGTCTCCACACCAGCCGCACTCGAAGTTCTGCAGACAGTCTTTGCAGGTGGAGAAGTGGGAGCAGTCCATGCACTGGTTCACCGAGTGGACACTGCAGACGGGACAGGGAGCAAGCGTTAAAAGCAGTCACCTTCCCTACACTCCCCCCCTCCGACATCGCCACCCCTCGGTGAGCCAGCTCCCTCCCTCCCTTCACACCTTCCCTTTTGTCTCCTGTTCCTCTGCAGATCAGTTACCACCTGTTCCAAACACCCACTGGTACTTTGGCAAGTTTTCTTTCGTTCTAATCCTGTTCTTTCTTGTAAAAATGATGTACAATTTATGTTTAATTGATGTTTCTCTTGTGAATGCTGCTTATCTGATGCTCTGTGCCTGTGATGCTGCTGCAAGTAAGTTTTTCATTGCACCTGACAATAAATTAGACTTTGATTCTGTTCACTAGAAATGCTGTCTCTGCTAATTTACAATTACCTGATTTATGCTGTGTGTGCTGTCTGTATCCAGGTACCTGCGCGGCAGCTAGTTTTTCACTGTACCTGTACCTCACTGTATTTACACACATGATAATAAACTGACTGACCTACAGCACACAAACAGGCCCTTCAGCCCATCTTCTTCATGCTGACTGTGATGCCTGTCTCATTCACCTACGATAAGGCCGTATCCCTCTAAACCCTTCCTATCCAAGTACCCAAGTAATGTAATTGTACCTGCCTCCGCCACTTCGTCCCATGTACCCACCACCCTCTGTGTAAAACTTACCCCTCAGCTCTCCTTTAAAGTTCTCCCCTCTTGCCTTAAACCCATGTGCTCCCGTGTCCTGGGAAAAAATCTCTATCTACCTTATCCCTGCCCCTTGTAATTTTATAAACCTCTGTAAGCTTTACGCAGGAACATAAGACGCTGCAAGGAGCAGTGGACTCAGCCCAATACATCACAGGCACATCCCTCCCCACCATTGACAGTATCTAGAGGAGGCGCTGCCTCAAGAAGGCAACAGCCATCAAAGATCACCACCATCCGGGCCGTGCCATCTTCTCACAGCTCCCATCGGGCAGGAGGTACAGAAGCCTGAAGTCCCCACACCACCAGGTTCAGGAACAGTGACTTCCCTTCAACCCTTCAGTTCTTGAACCAAGCTGCACAACCCTAATCACTACAGTTTAGCAACACTGTGGTCATTTTGCACCAAAGTGGACAGTTTTCTTTTGTTCTGATTGTTTTTTCTCTTGTAAAAATTGTGCATAATTCCTAATTTATGTTTTTCTTGTGAATGCTGCTTATCTGATGTTCTGCGCCTGTGATGCTGCTGCTGCAAGTAAGTTTTTCACTGCACCTGTGCAGACATGGACTTATGCAGCTGACAATGAACTTGACTTTGCCTTTGTCACCCCTCAGCTTCCCAGGTTCCTGCTGAATATCCCCAGCAATTTCTCCTTTCATTTTAAGATAAACCCCATGTACACAGCATGAACTCTCCCAGTAGGCCGGACACAAGAGAGACTGTAGAACCTGGAGCAGAAACAAGCTGCAGGAGGAAGTCAGTGGGACGAGCAGCTTCTGCGGAGGCAGAGGGGCAAGTCAACGCCTTGGGTCGAGACCCTGGCTCGGGGCTGACAGTGGCGAGGGGAGGTGGCCGGTATAAAGAGGGAGGGGTGGGGGCAGGGGCTGGCAGGTGAGGAGGGAGGTGACAGGCAGTGGATGGAGCCAGAGAATGGAGGCGGAGGCGGACGGTGGAAGGTGATAGGTGGAAGGGCAGAGGGCAGTGATGGGTCCACAAAGGGTTGAGAGGTCAGAGTCCCAGAGAGAAGATGTGGATGCTGGAGGGAGGCAGATGGAATCTGCTGGAGGTTTGGAAAGGGGGGGGGTGGGGGGGGGGGTGGGGAGGATGCGAGTGGAGCAGGAGAGAGAAAGGGACAGAGGGGGAGCCGAATACCTGACACCGGAGAATTCAACGTCGATGCCTTGGGTTGTGGACTCCCCAGGCGGGACACGAGGTGCTGCTCCTCCAGTTTGCGTTGGGCCTCTCCCCGGCAGCGGAGGAGGCCAAGGACCGACGGGTCGGTGTGGGAGGGGGAAGGGGAGCTGAAATAACGCGAGGCCCGGAAGGCCGCCCTGGAAGGAGCGCAGGCGCTCTGCAGAGCAGTATACGCTTGGTCTCGCCGACGTAGGGGCGGCCACGCCGGGAGCACCGAACGCAGGAGGTCGGGTTGGAGGACGCTCGGGTGAATCGTCACCACTCCACTCCCTCTCACCGGCTTTCTCCCCTCTTGGTCCTGAGGTGCTGGCCGTCCCTCAGCCTCCACAGATGCTGCTCGACCCGCGCAGTTCCTCCAGCATAGAGTCGTAGTGCAATACAGCACGGATACAGACCCTTCGGTCCAACCAGTCCCTGCCGACCACGGTGCCCACCCAGCTAGTCCCAATTTCCTGCATTTGGCCCATATCCCTCCAAGCCCCACCCCTCCATGTACCTATCCAAGTTCTTCTTAAATGATCCTGTTGTACCTGCCTCACCCACTTCCTCTGGCAGCTCGTTCTGTAGACTCACCACCCTCTGTGTGAAAAAGTTGCCTCTCAGGTCCCTTTTTAAACTCTTCCCCTCACCCTAAACCTATGCCCCCTAGTTTTGGACTCCCCTACCCTGGGCAAAAGACTGTTACCATCCACCCATAAGGTCGCCCCTCATTCTCCTACGTTCCAAGGACTGAAGACCGAGCCTGGCCAACCTCTCCCCGTAACTCAGGCCCTCCAGTCCTGGCAACATCCTCGTAAATCTTCTCTGCACTCAGCTTAACCAGGTATTTCCTATAACAGGGCGACCAAAACCGTACACAGTGCTCCAAGTGCGGCCTCACCAGCGACTTGTACAACTGCAGCATAGTGTCCCAACTCTAATGTCTATACGCGATACCCTGACAGATGGCCAGCGTGCTAAATGCCTTCTTCACCACCCTGTCTCCCTGTAGCAGTTGGTTTTTCTCTCGCATCAGAGAAAACCTGGAGTCACACAGCACAGAAACAGGCCCTTTGGCCCAACTCATCCATACCGACCAAGGTGCCCATTTGCCTGCATTTGACCCGTGTCCCTCTCAAGCTTTCCTATCCGTGTACCTGTCCAAAAGACTTTTCAACATTTTAATTGTCCCCGCCTCTGCCACTTCCTCTGGCACCTCGTTCCACACACCCACCACCCTCTGGATGAAAAACCCACCCTTCGGGATCCCTTTAAACCTTTCACCTTAAACCCGTGCCCTCTAGTTTTAGACCCCCCCCCCCCCCACCCTGACCATCCACCTTATCAATGCCCCTCATGGTTTTATAAACCTTTACCTCCCTGCAACCGAGCCTCATTCCACCCCCCACCCACACACCGTGGGCAATTTACAGTAGTTAATTAACCCACCAACCCCCGCACGTCTTTGGGAGGTGGGAGGGAACCGGAGCACTCGGGGGAAACCCACGGGGTCACAGGGAGAGCGTGCAAACTCCACACACACAGAGGCAGCGGCTATGTCACCCGAAGACTGCAGATTTGCCCTGAACATCAGAGACTCTGGCTGCTGCAGTGGGAATTAAACTCAGGTCTCTGGGGACATAACTGGCACACATTAACCAGCTGACGTGGACCCTGCCCCCATGGTGGGCCCCAGACACAGGGAGGTCATCAGGGTCACCGGGAGAAGTCAGATGGCGGGGGTGGGTCCGTGCGGGGCGGGAGGTCAGAGGGCGGGGGTGGGTCCGTCGGGGGCGGGAGTCAGAGGGTGGGGGTGGGTACGTGCGGGGCAGGAGGTCAGAGGGCGGGGGTGGGTCCGTCGGGGGCGGGAGGTCAGAGAGCGGGGGTGGGTCCGTCGGGGGCGGGAGGTCAGAGGGTGGGGGTGGGTACGTGCGGGGCAGGAGGTCAGAGGGCGGGGGTGGGTCCGTCGGGGGCGGTAGGTCAGAGGGCGGGGGTGGGTACGTGCGGGGTGGGAGGTCAGAGGGCGGGGGTGGGTACGTGTGGGGTGGGAGGTCAGAGGGCGGGGGTGGGTCCGTGTGAGGTCAGACTCTTGCTCCCAGTCAGACATTACCTGTCGTACCAGTCCCGACACTCCCCGGACGGGTATTTGGCGAGGTAGGCAGTGAAGAGGAAGCAGGTGCGAGTGGACTGGCACCAGGCGCACTGGCTGGAGTTGCTCAGGCAGTCCCGACACGACGACCGTCTGTCAACACAAACCACAGAATCACCAGCACACCAGGCCAGCGACACACACTCCATCCCCACCACCACCAGATGGGAGGGACTGGCAAATGAAGGGCAAATGAAGGCTGTGAATGGGAAACGGGACGGGGAACAGGTGGGGGGGGGGGGGGGCAGCAGGTCAGGGGAACGGATGGATCAGTGGGACAGTTAGGGAAAACATCAGGGGACAGACTGTGGGGGGTGCAGATCAGGGGAATAGGGAACGGATCGGTGAACAAGTTGGGGGACGGACTGAGGGGGGAGGGGTGGATCATGGGACGGACCAGGGGATAGTTAGGGAACGGACCAGGGGAACGGGTTGGGGGACGGATGGATGGAAGGGGGGTGGATTGGAACAGACCAGGGGGATAGTTAGGGAACGCATCAGGGGATGGACTGTGGGGGGGAGGGCGGGGGTTGCAGATCGGGGAATGGTTAGGGAACGGATCGGTGAACAAGTTGGGGGACGGACTGAGGGGGGAGGGGTGGATCATGGGACAGACTGGGGGATAGTTAGGGAACGGACTGTGGGGGATGGGGGGGTGCGGACCAGGGGACAGACCAGGGGGATAGTTGGGGAATGGATCGGGGGAACAGGTTGGGGGATGGATGGTGGGGGGATGGATTGGGACAGATGGGGATAGTTGGGGAACAGACCGGGGGACAGACCCCACTCCCACCCACTGCCCACCCCCATGCCCCTCCCCAGCCGCCGGTGCACCCCCCAACGTACGATACCCCACCCCCCCACCACAGCCCATCCTTCCCCTACTCACAGGTGGCAGGGCATGGGGCAGAGAGCTGGAGCCCGGATTCCGGTGGGGGACCTGCCTCTGCGGGTGCACTGGAAGTCTCCCTTCCTGCTGCTGCTGACGTGCCACTCGCAGTGGGGGTCCTGCGGAGAGGGGGGTGGGGGAGAGACAGTTGGTTTATGACCATCACCCTGCCCCGGTAGGAAAGCACCCCGAGGAGGCCTGACCAGCGCCCCAGCTGGGCAACAACTTCCGGTTGGCCAGCCAGGTCTCCCCAGTGGGACTCAAGTAGACTCCCAGGTAGAGAAGGTGCGTGGTTTCCCCAAAAGCAAACGGTCTCTCCTCCTCCTACCACGGGAGTCCGCCTGCCACTGACCCACTAAGAACCTGGAACACCTCTGCCCAGTCGATCCTGGCAGAGGCCGCAGCCGAAAAGACCCACTGGTACTCGCACATCCTCTGCGGCTTAAAAAAGTGCATCACCATGGGGAGCACGTCGCCGGTGTGGGCTGGGAGGACGACCTCCATGCCTGGCTCGCACAGAACCGGTCCCGTCAAACTCTTCCCAAGACACAGGGATGGGTCCAGGCAGACAGTACAACAACTGGTCGGACGTGGGGCATCCCTGACATACTCCTCTCCGGAAGGGGAATGGTTCCATTAACCTTGACAGATCGCTCCTCGGCAGCGCACCAGAGCTGGACTCGGGATACAAAATCCGAGTCCCAATGCCTGCAGCGTGTCCACCAAAGAAGCGCGGTCCACCCGGTCCAATGCTTTCTCCTGACCAAGGGAGAGAAACGCTGCCGGGACCACTCTCCTGGGACAGGTGAATCAGGTCCTGGATATTGCCCTGGATGGAATGGTCGGGATGGATGAAAAAATTATGAGAGGCACAGATAAGGTGGCTGGTGACAGTCTTTTCCCCAGGGTAGGGGAGTCCAAAACTAGGGGGCATAGGTTTAGGGTGAGAGGGGAAGAGTTTAAAAGGGACCTGAGAGGCAACTTTTTCACACAGAGGGTGGTGAGTCTACAGAACGAGCTGCCAGAGGAAGTGGGTGAGGCAGGTACAACAGGATCTTTTAAGAAGAAATTTGATAGGTACGTGGAGGGGTGGGGCTTGGAGGGATATGGGCTGAATGCAGGAAATCGGGACTAGCTGGGTGGGCATGGACGGGATGGATAGATGGACAACGGTTGGCCATCGCACAGACTTTGTAGTCTGTGCATGGGAGGGAGAGCGTCACCAGTTTCTTCAACAGACGGAGGTCTCCCTTCTTTGGCAGCAGGACCGCACTGGCTCCCCGGTGGCTGGACTCTAACCCCCGGGACACACGCATAATCGCTCCCCCCCCCAGGGACACCCTGAGAGGCCGGAGGGAACTCACCGCGCTGCAGGGCTGGCAGTTCGTGTGCTCGACACACAGTGGGCAGTCCCCTGGCACGAGCACCAGCTGCAGGTCGCGCCCGCACTGACCGTCCATCCCCGAGGTGCGCAGCCGGCATGAGCCGGACCCCGGGCACCAGCCGCACCCTTGGTCCGACAGGCAGGCCAGGCAGGAGAGGTAGGAGTCGCAGTTGTCTGATCGGAAGGGCTCCAGGAAGTGGAAGGAGATCTCCTGCAATGACAAAAGCGCTTTCTGTGCACCAATGCAACTCTGGCAGGGAGACGGCAGCGAAGCGCTTGACCTCACCCACGGAGCTTTACCCATGGGAAACGGGGGGGGGGGGGGGGGTATCCCGGGGGAGTCCCAGGGGGGGGGGGGGGGACAGTGTCCCAGGGAACGGGGGGGTGGGGGGGGGGGGAAAGAGTGTCCCAGGGAAGGGGGGGAGAACAGTGTCCCGGGGAAGGGGGTGAGGGGGCAAAACAGTCCTGGGGAAGGTGGGGGGGGGGGGGGGAAGAGATGGTGTCGCAGGGAAGTGGGGGGGGGGGGGGAAACAGTATCCTGGGGAATGGAGGTGGGGGTGGTATCCTGGGGAAGAGGGGATGGCCGGTGTCCCTGGGAAGGTGAGGTGGTGGGGGGGAAACGGTGACCCAGGGAAGGGGAGGGGTGCCCCGAGGAACGGGGAACGGTGTCCTGGGGAAGGAGGGGGTGGGGGGGCCGGTATCCCGTGGAAGGGTATGGGGTATCCCATACTCACTGAGGTTCCCACCACCTTGGACCGCTCCCATGTTAACGTCATCTCACTGGTCTGCCCGTTGCCGGAGTTGTTCAGCGACCCTTCCAGTCGGATCGCGTACTTGTTGCCACGTTCCAGGATTGGGAAGAGCCGGTCCCCACTGTTCCTCTGCAGCAGCCGCATCTCCTTCTCTGGCTGTCCGGCCCAGTGTCCGACCTCCTCCTGGGCACGGGGGGCAAGCAAGGGGGAGGGGAGAGCGGGGAACGGGGGAGGGAGGGGGGGGAGGGAGGGAGGGGAGCGCGGGGAACGGGGGAGGGGAGGGGAGCGCAGGGAACGGGGGAGGGGAGGGGAGCGCGGGGGAGGGGAGGGCGGGGAACGGGGGAGGGGAGGGCAGGGAACGGGGGAGGGGAGGGGAGCGCGGGGGAGGGGAGGGGAGCGCGGGGGAGGGGAGGGGAGGGCGGGGAACGGGGAGGGGAGGGGAGAGCGGGGAACGGGGAGGGCAGGGAGCGGGAGAGGGGAGGGGAGCGCGGGGAACGGGGGAGGGGAGGGCGGGGAACGGGGGAGGGGAGGGCGGGGAACGGGGGAGGGGAGGGGAGCGCCGGGAACGGGAGGGGGAGGGGAGGGGAGCGCGGGGAACGGGGAGGGGAGCGCGGGGAACGGGGAGGGGAGGGGAGCGGGGGGAACGGGGGAGGGGCGGGGAGCGGGGGAGGGGAGGGGAGCGGGGGAGGGGCGGGGAGCGGGGGGGAACGGGGAGGGGAACGGGGGAGGGGAGGGCGGGGAGCGGGGAGGGGAGCGGGGGGAACGGGGAGGGGAGCGCGGGGAGCGGGGGAGGGGAGCGCGGAGGGGAGCGCGGGGAGCGGGGGAGGGGAGGGGAGCGGGGGGGAACGGGGAGGGGAGGGGAGCGGGGGGAACGGGGAGGGGAGGGGAGCGGGGGGAACGGGGAGGGGAGGGGAGCGGGGGAACGGGGAGGGGAGGGGAGCGGGGGAACGGGGAGGGGAGGGGAGCGGGGGAACGGGGGAGGGGAGGGGAGCGCGGGGAACGGGGGAGGGGAGGGGAGCGCGGGGAACGGGGGAGGGGAGGGCGGGGAGCGGGGGAGGGGAGGGGAGCGGGGGGAACGGGGGAGGGGAGGGGAGCGGGGGAACGGGGAGGGGAGGGGAGCGGGGGAACGGGGAGGGGAGGGGAGCGGGGGAACGGGGAGGGGAGGGGAGCGCGGGGAACGGGGGAGGGCGGGGAGCGGGGGAGGGGAGGGGAGCGGGGGAACGGGGAGGGGAGGGGAGCGGGGGAACGGGGAGGGGAGGGGAGCGGGGGAACGGGGAGGGGAGGGGAGCGCGGGGAACGGGGGAGGGCGGGGAGCGGGGGAGGGGAGGGGAGCGGGGGAACGGGGAGGGGAGGGGAGCGCGGGGAACGGGGAGGGGAGGGGAGCGGGGGAACGGGGAGGGGAGGGGAGCGGGGGAACGGGGAGGGGAGCGGGGGAGGGGAGGGCGGGGAGCGGGGGAGGGGAGGGGAGGGCGGGGAACGGGGGAGGGGAGCGCGGGGAACGGGGGAGGGGAGGGCGGGGAACGGGGGAGGGGAGGGCGGGGAACGGGGGAGGGGAGGGGAGCGGGGGGAACGGGAGGGGGAGGGCGGGGAGCCGGGGAGGGGAAGGGCGGTGAGTTGGGGGAGCCAGAACCAGGACCCCTCCCGCACCCCCACTGACCCACCCATCCCATTCTCTCCTCACTGACCCCTCCCACTCTCCACCCCCCACCTTTTGCCCATTAACCCTCTGACCCTCACTACACCCCTCGCCCCACGGCATCCCACAGACCCACTCACCCTATTACCCCCTCCCCTTCTTACTTCCCCACCCCACCCACCTTCCCGTCGTTACCCTCCCCACCCCCACTGTTAAACCCCCTCTCCTTGTTTCCCCCCCCCACAGTGCCGGTCATGGGGGACTCACCATCTCCAGGCTGTTGGCAGTCCGGCCGACCTTGGCCACCACGTAGAGGCGCTGGAGCTGCAGGGTGACCAGCACGTTGTCGGACGGGGTGGGGGCATCGAACAGGGGATGGATGAACCCCTGGAACATCATCACCGCCTCCAGCTCCACGCTGGGGTTCTGCACATAGGATGGGGTGGTGTGCAGCTCCACCTAGGGAGAGAGGGGGGAGTTATCCTGGGGGGAGGAGGGGAGGTGGAGTCACTGGGTGGGGGGAGTCTGTCATCGTGTAGGGGAGGGGTTTGGAGGTGGGACTGAGGGGAGGGGAGACAGGGGGAGGTGGGTTTCCAAGGAGAGGGGAGGTAGGTCTTCGAGGAGTGGGAGGTGCGTCTCCGAGGAGGGGGGAGTCGGGGAGGTGGGTCTTCGAGGGGTGTGCAGATGATGAGAGGAGAGAGTTGGAATGGGGTGAGGTAGGGTGGAAGGGGAGGGACGAGGCAGGGGGGCAAGGCAGGGCAGAGGGGGTGAGGAAGGGCGGGAAGGGGTGGGAGGGGTGAGGGAGCTACTGGTGTCAGTTCAGATTGGGGTTCGGGGGAGATCCCTCGGCCCCGGGACCCCCTCGCCCACACTCACCTTGTCCGGCTGTGACAGGTTACGGGGTTGCAGGTACGTGACCAGGTGAAGGCCGGGCATGAAATTCAGCTTCTGGCACTGCTCCAGGGAGCTGATGAAGGTGGTGTCCGAGCCCCACCAGCCCTGGATTCCGGACACCGGCTCCACCTGGCACCTGGCCTGATCTGAGGGGAGAACCGAGGTCCTGGTTACGGAAATCACCGCCTCGTCACCAACGCCCACAGCCCAGCTGAGACACGTCGGACCCCTCCCCCGGGGCATCACCTCGGATCCCCTCCCCCGGGCACCACCTCGGACCCCCTCCCCCGGGCACCATCTCGGACCCCCACCTCCGGGAACCACCTCAGACACCTCCTTGGACTTCCTCCTCCAGGAACAACAGCGGTGCCCCTCCCCCGGGATCCACCTCGGAACCCCTCCCCCGGGATCCACCTCGGAACCCCTCCTCAGGGCACCACCTCGGACCCCCTCCTCCGGGCACAGCTCGGACCCCCTCCTCCGGGAACCATCTCCTTGGACCTCCTCCTCCGGGAACCACCTTGGAGCCCCTCCCCTGGGATCCACCTCGGAACCCCTCCTCAGGGCACAGCTCAGACCCCCTTCTCAGGGCATAGCTCAGATCCCCTCCTCCAGGCAGAACATACCGCAGCAGGTCGGGGGGCTGAAGTCTCCCATTTGCCCCCATTGCCCCGGAGAGAGGTGGTGGTGACCAGGCGTCAGAGTCACAGAGTCACACAGCACGGGGACAGGCCCTTCGGCCCAACTGGTCCATGCCGACCACGGTACCTCACTGAGCTTGTCCCGTCTGCCTGCATTTGGCCCACATTCCTCTGATCCTTCCCTATCCACATCCCTGTTCAGATGTCTCTTAAATGTTGTTATTGTACCTGTCTCAACCACTTCCACACACCCACCACCCGCTGTGCGAAGACGATGCCCCTCGGCTCCCTCTTAAACCTTCCCCCTCTCGCCCTCTAGTTTTGGACTCCCCTACCCTGGGGAAAGGCCTGTGACTGGTACTCTAATCCCCTGTTGTTCATCATCAAACCCTTGGTACATCTTGACATCCAGAGTTCCTTTGACTTGCCTTCCTTTGTAGGAACACCTCAGCCACAAAGTACAGGTAAAAGCTGGAGTCATACAGCACGGAAACAGGCCCTTCGGCCCAACTCCTCCATGCCGACCAAGGTGTCCATCCAAACTAGACCTATCTGCCTGCGTTTGGCTCGTATCTTTCTCAACCCTTCCTGTCCAGATGTCTTTTAAACATTATAATCGTCCCCGCCTCTGCCACTTCCTCTGGCAGCTCGTTCCACACACCCACCGCCCTCTGGGTGAAAAACCTGCCCCTCAGGTCCCCTTTAAATCTCTCACCTTAAACCTGTGCCCTCTAGTTTTAGACCCCCCTACCCTGACCATCCACCTCATCAATGCCCCTCGTGGTTTTTTAAACCTCCATAAGGTCACCCTCAACTCCTTCGCTCCAGGGACAACAGTCCCAGCCGATCCAGCCTCTCCTTATAACTCCAGGCCGGTAACATTTCCTGCACTCTCGTTCAACGATATCCCTTGTATAGCTTGGTGACCAGTGGTGTTTATACCAAGAGATCAGGCTTCTCACACCAGCATGGTGCAGGGAAATGTAACAGGAGGGAACCAGTGGCGCTCTCGTTCACGGTGAGCCGGAACTGCAGGAGCGGGCGAAGGGAAGAGCCTGGAACATCGGCCTGGCCCGTGTGCGGCAGATCGCTGGGGATGTTCTGCCCCGTCATCAGCCAGTCCCAGCGTCAGACAGCATGGGCACAGGAAGAGGCCCTTCGACCTAGCCGGTCCGTGCCGATCACCGGCCACCCAGTTACACCGGGACATTAATTTTACTCTCCCCACATCCTTGTCAACTGCCCACCAGCCCCCTCCCACCCACCCCCCCCCCCCCACTGATTCTACCCCTCACATACACCAGGGGCAACTGAGGCCTAATTGACTCACCAACCCCGCACGTTGCTGGGATGTGGGAGGGGACCAGAGCACCCAGGGACAGGGAGGGGAGACCCACGCCCACAAGGTCACAGGAGGAATGTGTAGACTCCACATGCGCACAGACACAGGGACACACACACACACACAGGACACACACACACAGGGACACACATTCAGACACAGAGACACACACACACAGGGACACACACAAACACCCGGAGGTCAGAAATAGAACTCCGGAACATCTGGGACTGGTGTCCGGATCGGGACAACTGGACTGAGACATCCTCCCAGAATCAGACCGCCCGGACAAGGTGCCAGCCACTCTGGGAGTGCCCGATCCCACCATGTGGGACGGTGGGGCTGTGGTGCAGGGGATGCGCCTGAACACTGGATGCAGAACCTAGGTCTCAGGTCCCCGGCTCCTGCCCTCCCCCTCAGCTGACTCAGGGCTCCTGGACCTGCAGCGTGGGGGTACCGAGAGCTCCCCGTGGGGACCATGCACTCCACCACACACTCGCACCACCCATTCCCTCTCCTTCCATTTCATTTCCTGACAAAGGGGACATTTTACCTGCAGCAGGGAGGCAGGAGCGGGTCTGAACGCACCAACCGAAGGGCCCCGGTGCCAGTGGGGGCTGCGCCCGGCTCTGACCAAACACCAGACACGACTGGCAGTCCGACAGGAGGCTTGCCAGCCCCAGGCAGCCCACGTGGGGACACTGTGGAGAGAACAGGCCATCCGTGACCAACTCACACGTGTTATGGAGAGAACAGGTCATCAGTGACCGACCCACACACACATTATGAAGAGAAAAGGCCATCTGTGACTGACCCACGCACATGTTATGGAGAGGATAGGCCATCCGTGACCGACCCACACACATGTAATGGAGAGGACAGGCCATCCATGACTGACCCACACACACGTTATGGAGAGGACAGGCCATCCGTGACCGACCCACACACGTTATGGAGAGAACAGGCCATCTGTGACCGACCCACGCACATGTTATGGAGAGGATAGGCCATCCGTGACTGACCCACGCACACATCATGGGGAGAACAAGCAATCCGTGACTGACCCACACGTTATGGAGAGAACAGGCCATCCATGACCGACCCACACACACGTTATGGTGAGAACAGGCCATCCGTGACTGACCCACACACACGTTATGGAGAGGACAGGCCATCCATGACTGACCCACACGTTATGGAGAGAACAGGCCATCCATGACCGACCCACACACACGTTATGGTGAGAACAGGCCATCCGTGAATGACCCACACACACGTTATGGAGAGGACAGGCCATCCGTGACCGACCCACGCACATGTTATGGAGAGAACAGGCCATCCGTGACCAACCCACGCACATGTTATGGAGAGAACAGGCCATCCGTGACCGACCCACGCACATGTTATGGAGAGGACAGGCCAACTGTGACCAACCCACACACATCGTGGATTCAGTCCGTGACCCAATGTCACACGCTGTGTTGACAACACCCACTACCCCCCTACCCTCAATCACCTTCGTCACCTCAAAAAACTCTATCAAGTGTGTAAGACATGACCCCCCCACCCCACACAATGCCATGCTGACTGCTCCTAATAAGCCCGATCTCTTTCAAATGAGAGTAAATCCTGTCCATAAGAATCCTCTCCAGCAGCTTCCCAACTATTGACGAGAGACTCACCGGTCTATAGCTTCCTACACCATCCCTATTGCCTTTTTTAAACAGAGCAACAACACTGACTACTCTCCAGTCTGTGGCTGGAGAGGACACAGAGATCTCAGTCCAGGCCCCAAGCAATCTCCTCTCTCAATAACCCGGGATAGATCCCATCAGGCTCTGGGGACTTATCCACCATAACGTTCTTCAGTAGACCCCGCAACACCTCCATCTTGATCTCAATGTGCCCTGGAACAACAGCACAGCCCTCCCTGATCTTGCCATCCTCCACATCCTTCTCCATGGTGAATACCGATGCAAAGTATCATTTCATACCCCACCCACATCCTCTGACTCCAGACATAGAATTCTATCCTTCAGCAGTCCTACTCTTTCTCCAGCCAACTTCTTGCTTTTAAACGAAGTATAAAATTATTTGAGATTCTCCTTAATCTTACTCGCCAAGGACATTTCACTGCCCCTTTTCACTTTCCTAATTCTCTGCTTGAGTCCTTTCCCGGAATTCCTTGAGTACCCTGTCTGATTTCAGCTTCCTGAGCATTACACATGCTTCCTTTTTCTAAATTTAGATCTCTCAACATCCAAGGTTACCAAACCTTGCCATCCTTGTCTTTCTTCCTCGCTGGAACATGCCGGCCCTGAACTCTGATCAGCTGGTCTGCAAATGATTCCCACGTGCCAGATGTGGACTTGACCAATACCAGCTGTTCCCGATCTACTCCCCCAGCTCCTGCCCAATAACACTGGAATCTGCCTTCCCCCAGTTAAGTACCTTAACCACCCCCCTCCTCTGCCCCACCCCCACAAGGTCCAGACATCCTTCAAACATAGAACATAGGGCACAGTACAGGCCCTTCGGCCCACAATGTTGTGCCAACATTTTATCCTGCTCTAAGGTCTATCTAACCCTTCCCTCCCACATAGCCCTCCATTTCTCTATCGTTCATGTGTCTATCTAAGAGTCTCTTAAATGTCCCTAATCTATCTGCCCCCACAACCTCTGCCGGCAGTGTGTTCCATGCACCCACCACTCTCTGTGTAAAAAACACCCCTGACATCCCCCTTATACCTTCCTCCAATCACCTTAAAATTATGTCCCCTCATGTTAGCCCTGGAAAAAGTCTCTGACTGTCCACTCGATCTATGCCTCTTATCATCTTGTACACCTCTATCAAGTCCCCTCTCATCCTCCTCCTCTCCAAAGAGAAAAGCCCCAGCTCGCTCAACCTATCCTCATAAGACATGCTCTCCAATCCAGGCAACATCCTGGTAAATCTCCTCTGCATCCTGTCTAAAGCTTCCACATCCTTCCCATAATGAGGCGAACAGAACTGGACATAATACCCCAAGTGTGGTCTGACCAGAGTTCTACAGAGCTGCAACATCACCTCGCGGCTCTTGAACTCAATACCCCATACTCTTTCTTAACAACCCTATCAACCTGTGCAGCAACCTTGAGGGATCTAGGGACCTGGACCCCAAGATCCGTCTGTTCCTCCACATGCTCAGTGTCCTGCCATTAACCTTGTATTCTGCCTTCAAGTTCAATCTTCCAAAGCGTATCAACTTCACACTTCTCCAGGTTGAACTCCATCTGCCACTTCTCAGCCCAGCTCTGCATTCTATCAATATCCTGTTGTAATCTACAGCAACCTTCTACACTATCCACAACACCACCAACCTTTGTATCATCAGCAAACTTACTAACACACCCTTCCACATCCTCATCCAAGTCATTTATAAAAATCACAAAGAGCAGGGGTCCCAGAACAGATCCCTGCAGAACACCACTGGTCACCGACCTCCAGGCAGAATTCACTCCATCTACCACCACCCTCTGCCTTCTGTGGGCGAGCCAATTCTGAATCCACAATGAATCCTTATTCATAACCATATTAAAACTTAGGGAGTTGTGATCACTGTTCCTGAAATGCTTCCTCACTGAAGACCCAAACACCTGCCCAGGCTCGTTTCCCAATACAAAGTCTAATGTGGCCCCTTCTCTCGTTGGCTGATCTACATCCTGTTCAAAAAAACCTTCTTGGGTACACCTATTGTGTCCAGTTCTAGTCGCCTCATTATAGGAAGGATGTGGAAGCTTTAGAGAGGGCGCAGAGATTTAACAGGATGCTGCCTGGATTGGAGAGGATGTCTTATGAGGATAGGTTGAGTGAGCTCGGGCTTTTCTCTTTGGAGATGAGGAGGATGAGAGGTGACTTGATAGAGGTGTACAAGATGATAAGAGGCATAGATTGAGTGGACAGTCAGAGACTTTTTCCCAGGGACGACAACGGCTAACATGGGGGGACATAATTTTAAAGTGATTGGTGGAAGGTATAAGGGGGATGTCAGGGTTAAGTTTTTTTTACACAGAGAGTGGTGGGTACATGGAACGCACTGCTGGCAAGAGGCTGTGGGGCGGATACATAAGGGACATTTAAGAGGCTCTTAGGTAGGCACATGAATGATAGAGAAATGGGGGGCTATGTGGGAGGGAGGGGTTAGATAGACCTTAGACCAGGATAAAATGTCAGCACAAGAGCGTGGACTGAAGGGCCTGTACTGTGCTATGTTCTATGTTCTAACAAATTCTGTCCCATGTAAGCCTCTTGCAATGAGGAAGTCCCAGTCAATATTAAAGTCTCCCACTACAACATTGCTATTGCGTTTATATCTTTCCGTAATCTGCCGACCTCTCTTCATGTCCCGCTGGCTACCGAGAGGCCTGCAGTACAACCCCATCAGAGTGACAGCACCTTCCTTACTCCCCAGCTCTCCCAACATTGCCTCAGTGGAAGAGCCCTCCAGGATGTCCTCTCCAAGTACCAATGTGACATTGCCCCCCGATCAGTGGTGAAACCCCACCCACCCCCAGCTCTTTTACATCCCTCTCCGTCATGACCGAACCACCTGAACCCTGAGCTGCTAGTCCTGCCCTTCGCTCTGTCGCAGCCACAACATCGCAGCTCCATGTGCTAATCCGGGCCCCAAGTCCATCGGCAATGCTCCCAACACTCCTCGCACTGAAATAAACGCACGTCAGCCCAGCGGTCCCGTTACCCCGGCCCTGCCTGTCCTTGCGTGACCCGATGTCAACCTTCCCTCAACTCCTCCGCTCACCGACCGACAGCTCAGGATCCCACTCCACCGCCATGGCAGTTTAAACCCCCTCCCTGGGCAGCACCAGCAAACGCCCCTGTCAGGACATCGGTGGCTCCCCCTTGTACAGGTCCCACCTGCCCCAGAAGAGAGCCCAGTGACCCATGTACCTGAAGCCCTCCCTCCTGCACCAGCTCCTCAGCCACACGTTAACTGCGTGCACAGTTCCCACCGCGGGGGAACGTGCAAGCTCCACACAGACAGAGCCCGAGGTCGGGACGAAACCCAGGTCACACTGCTCCCCACACTCACCGCACTGTGAGCCTGGTAGATCTGGCACCGCGCCTGACACCACACACAGTCAGGGTCCTTGCTGCAGGCGGTCTCTGCTCCATACAGCGAGCAGTAATCCAGGTGCACCTGTAGCAAGCAAGGGGGCAGAGGTCAGGGTCACCTGGAACGGTACTGACTCTCCTCCACGTCAATCCTTAGCCATGGGCAGTGACGGCAGAGGGCACTCACCCAGCTCCCCACTCCCACCATGTCAATCCCTGGGGCCAGAGGCAGTCCAGGCAGCTCTGGGCAGAGGGCACTCACCCTGTGCATGCTGCCAGCTCTCCGCTCCCAGTTGGGACATCTCCTGGGCAGGTGGGGATGGGAAGCAAGCGGGAGGGGGTGGAACGTCTCCCAGACAGACGGGGGTGGGGGGAAATCTCCCCGCTGAGGACACAGGAGGCAGGGGCCGAACATAACACCTGTGGACACCCCCCACCCTTGCAGCTGCTAACGGGAACAGTTAAACCTGCCCCGATCCAGCCCACACCTCCACCCTGCCACCGCACCCCTCCCCCCCCCCCCACAATCCAGCCTACACAATGCACCACCCCCCACTCACCTTCCCTGGTCAGCGGGGGTAGGGGGGGGGTGGAGTCCAGATCCTGGCCATCCCACCCACAGCACCCACCCCCCGCTCCTCCCCAGCACCTGCCCTGCGACCGCACCCCCCCCACCCCCCACGGAGAGACTTACGTTCTGCACCAGGACCTGGGACACAAAGATGGGAACCTTGTAGGCCACCAGGTCCCCGAGGGGTCTCCCGCTGAAGCCCCCCGCAGTCAGCAGGATGTTGCCATTCATCACGGCAGCCACGTGGGAGTACCGTCCTCGCAGTGACCTGCTCTCCCACCCTGCAGAGACACAAGTGGGACAGGTTCAAGGGCCACTGCCCCACACTCTCCCCCTCCCCACCCTGCACGCGCTTTGCTCCGCCGCCTCCATGCTGGGCAGGACACGTGAAGCAAAACCCCGCAGATACTGGAAACACGAAATAAAAACTGGGAACACCAAGACACTCAGCAGGTCGGGCAGCGTCTGTGGGGAGGGAAGGTAAATTGGTTTACTATTGTTACGGGATCGCAAGAGGCTGCAGAGGGTTGTAGACTCAGCCAGCTTATGGGCACAACACTCCCCACCACTGAGGTGCCTCAAGAAGGCAGCATCCGTCACTGAGGACCCTCACCACCCGGGACATGCCCTCTTCTCGTTACTACCATCAGGGAGGTACAGGAGCCTGAAGACCCACACTCAACGATTCAGGAACAGCTTCTTCCCCTCCACCGTCAGATTCCTGAACTGTCCATGAACACCTTTTTTGCACTATTTATTTCGTAATTTATAGTAATTTTTACGTCTTGCGCTGCACTGCCGCTACAAAACAACAGATTTTCATGTCTTATAAGACAGTGATAATAAACCTGATTCTGATATGTACCCAGGTACAGTGAAAAAGTTATCGTGATCCCGTTCAAACAGATCAACTCATCGTGGTAGTGCAACGAGAAAACAATAACAGAATGCAGAATAAAGTGTTATAGTTAGAGAAACTGCAGTGTGGGCAGATGATAAGGTGCAAGGTCATAGGGTGGACAAGTAATATCTTTTTCCCATTATTTAGCGATCCAATAGCAGAGGGCATGCATTTAAGGTGAGAGGGGGTACGTTTAGAACAGATGTGAGGGGTACGGTTTTTACTCAAGAGAGTGGTGGATGCCTGGAATGCGTTGCCTGATAGGATGGTGGAGGCACATTCATTGGGGGCTTTTAAGAGGATGGGCACATGAACGAGAGGAAGATGGAGGGATATGGGCATTCTGTAGGTAGGAGGGATTAGCTATGTCGGCACAACATTGTAGGCCGAAGGGCCTGTTCTGTGCTGTACTGTGTTCATAGCAAAGTCAAGGACTAGGGGACCATTCAATAGTCTTATCACAGAAGCTGCCCTTGAGCCTGGTGGTACGTATGTTCAGGCTTTTGTATCTTCTGCCTGATGGGTGGGAGGAGAAAAATAGAATGTCTGGGGTGGGAGGGGACACTACCTCACTATTCATTTATTTTTATAACTTATACTAATTCTTATGTCCTGCACTGGACTGCTGAAACAACAAAGTTCACGACAGACGCTGGTGATGATAAACCTGATTCTGATTCCCATTGTGGTCGCTGCTTCAGGTATGAGATCCTTCACCTCCCCCTGCACTGGCTCCCAGGTTACAGCCCTTCCCGTTGTCACCCTGGTCACAGAGAATGAAGGCAGACCCTTTGGCCCACCCAAGTCCATGCCGGCCGATGACCTCTTAGGAATAGAGAACACTACAGCAAACAGGCCATTCGGCCCTTTTAGTCTGTGCTGAAACTTTATTCTGCTAGTCCCATTGACCTGCACCCAGTCCATAACCCTCCAAGACCTCTGACCTCTCATCCAATTTATTCTTAAAACTTAAGAGTGAGTCCACATTTACGTCAGATGGCAGCTTGTTCCACACTCCCACCACTCTCTGAGTGAACAAGTTCCCTCTAATGTTCCCCCCAAACCTTTACCCCTTCACCCTAAAGCCATGTCCTCTCGTACTTCTCTCTCCTAATCTAGGTGGAAAGAGCCTACTTGCATCTACTCTGTCTATACCCCGCATAATTTTGTAAACCTCCATCAAATCTCCCCTCATTCTTCTACGCTCCAAGGAATAAAGTCCTAACCTGTTCAATCTTTCCCTGTAACTCAACTCCTGAAGACCCGGCAACATTCTAGTAAATCTTCTCTGCACTCTTTCAATCTTACGGATATCCTTCCTATACTTAGGTGACCAGAACTGCACACAATACTCCAAATTTGGCCTCACCAATTGTCTTATACAACCTCACCATAACATCCCAACTCCTATACTCAATACTTTGATTTATGAATGCCAGGATGCCAAAAGCCTTCTTTACAACCCTGTCTACCTGTGACGCCACTTTCAGGGTATTATGTATCTGAACTCCTAGATCCCTTTGTTCCTCTGCACTCCTCAGTGCTCTACCATTTACTGTGTCTGTCCTACCTTGATTTGTCCTTCCAAAATGCAACACCTCACACTTGTCTGCATTAAGTTCCATCTCCATTTTCTGGCCCATTTTTCCAGTTGGTCCAGATCACTCTGCAAGCTTTGAAAGCCTTCCTCGCTGCCCACTATGCCTCCAATCTTAGTATCATCAGCAAACTTGCTGATCAAATTTCCCACATTATCATCTAGATCATTGATATAGACAACAAATAACAATGGCCCCAGCACAGATCCCTAAGGCACACCACTAGTCACAGGCCTCCAGTCTGAGAAACAATCATCCACTACCACTCTCTGTCTTCTCCCACACAGCCAGTTTCGAATCCAGTTTACAACCTCTCCATGGATACCTAGTGTCCGAACCCTCTGAACTAACCTCCCATGTGGGACCTTGTCAAAGGCCTTACTAACGTCCATGTAGACAACATCCACAGCCTTTCCTTCATCTACTTTCTTGGTAACCTCCTCGAAAAACTCTACAAGATTCGTTATACACGATCTATGCCACAAAGATGCCTCACACACAAAGCCATGCTGACTATCCTTAATCAGCCCTTGGCTGTCCAAATACTTGTATACACGATCTCTCAGAACACCTTCATCTGTTTATAGTCATCTCACTTCATTTTCCCATCAACTCCCCCCCCAGATTCTACTCCTCACCCACACACTGTGGGGGGTGGGGGGGGGGGGTGGCAATTCACTGTAGCCCAATAGCCCACTGATCTCGCACATGGTTGGGATGTGGGAGGGGTGGGGGGTGAACCCACTCGGTCACAAGGAGAACGTGCAAACTCCACACAGACAGCGCCGGAGGTCGGGATCGAATCTGCGTCTCTGGCGTTGAGAGACGCCGTGCTCCCCAATTTCTGAAGCGGGATGGCTTCGGATTGTGCCACCCTCCCCAGCAGAGAGATCTGAACGCCAGCACTCCCTCTGACACTGCCTCCGTGCTGAAGGAAAGCAGTGGTCCCTGTCCCCACCATCCACTGTACCCGGGTTCAACCGGGACAGACCGCCAGCTGGCTTCCAATGCACGGTACTCCAGCCCTACAGAACGCAGTGGGAGGCAGCGCTGTTATCGAACGCCTACACTTCCTACCATGCGCGTGTCTGTGTCTCTCTCTTTCTGTGCATGTGCGTGTCTCTGTGTGCGTCTCTCTCTCTCTCTGTGCATGTGCGTGTCTCTGTGTGCGTCTCCCTCTCTCTCTGTGCATGTGCGTGTCTCTGTGTGCGTCTCCCTCTCTCTCTGTGCATGTGCGTGTCTCTGTGTGCGTGTCTCTGTGTGTGTCTCTCTTTCTCTCTCTCCCCCCCGTGTGTGTGTGTCTCTGTCTGTGTCTCTCCCTCTCTCTATCTGTGTGTGTATGTGTATGTGCGTATGTGTGTGTATATGTGTATAGGTGTGTGTATGCGTATAGGTGTGTATGTGGGCATGTGTATAGATGTATAAGTGTGTATGTGTGTGTGTATGTATATATTTGTGTGTGTGTGTGTGTGTGTGTGTGTGTGTGTGTGTGTGTGTGTGTGAGTGAGAGACTCTCTGTGTCGTGTGGTGCTGAGCTGAGGAAGCTTCACTCGGTATCGGATCCAAGCCCAGGTGAAGGGTATCCACCTGAACTGCCGACTGTCCACTCCCCTCCACAGACGCTGCCTGACACGCTGCCCAGTTTGGCTTTTCTCTTCGTGTGCAGACCTGTGTAGGTCAAATATGTTGGCGGAATATAGTCTTAATGGTAGGACTCTTGGCAGTGTGGAGGATCAGAGGGATCTTGGGGTCCGAGTCCACAGGACGCTCAAAGCGGCTGCGCAGGTTGACTCTGTGGTTAAGAAGGCATATGGCGTATCGTCCTTCATCAATCGGGGAATTGAATTTAGGAGCCGTGAGGTATTATTGCAGCTACATAGGTCCCTGATCAGACCCCACTTGGAGAATTGTGCTCAGTTCTGGTCGCCTCACTACAGGAAAGATGTGGAAGCCATAGAGAGGATGCAGAGGAGATTTACAAGGATGCTGCCTGGAATGCGGAGCATGCCTTAGAAAGCAGGTTGAGGGAACTCGGCCTTTTCTCCTTGGAGAGACGGAGGATGAGGGGGGACCTGATAGAGGTGTATAAGATGATGAGAGGTATTGATAGGGTAGATAGTCAGAGGCTGTTCCCCAGGGCTGAACTGGTGGCCACAAGAGGACATAGGTTTAAGGTGCTGGGGAGTAGGTACAGAGGAGATGTCAGGGGTAAGTTTTTTACTCAGAGAGTGGTGAGTGCGTGGAATGGGCTGCCGGAAATGGTGGTGGAGGCGGATACGATAGGGTCTTTCAAGAGACTGTTAGATCGGTATATGGAGCTGAGTAAAATAGAGGGCTATGGGTAAGCCTAGTAATTTCTAAGGTAGGGACATGTTTGGCACAGCTTTCTGGGCCGAAGGGCCTGAATTGTGCTGTAATTGTTCTATGCTCTACCTGCCCTGAAACCTGAAGGGCAGTTCAGGGAGAGCTTCTTTCCATGTGGTCACGGGTAGGGGAGTGTAAGACCAGAGGGCAGAGGTTTAACATGAGAGGGGAAAGATTCAAGGGGGAGCCGAGGGGCAACTTTCTCACACAGAGGGTGGTGGGTGTGTGGAACCAGCTGCCAGAGGAAGTGGTAGGGAGCGGGTACGGTTACAACATTTAAAAGACATTTTGACAAGTAGGTGGATCGGAAATGTTTAGGGGCGTATTGGCCAAACGCAGGTGAATGGGACCAGCTCAGGAAGGCACCTCGGTCGGCATGGAGCAGTTGGGTCGAAGGGCCTGTTTCCTTGCTGTGTGACCTAGTGACCGTTTTCTGCAGCACAGCGACGGCCTCGCCGTGGGGGGGGGGGGGGGGGGGGGGGGGGCCGGACAACTGACATCTGCCTCCCAGGGCGCGGGCTTGGTCATCCCTACCATCTCCGGTGCTGGTGAGCCGTCCAAGCTCCTCGCCGGACACCCACTGATGGCAGCCGAGGTGGTAGAAGAAGATCCTGTCGTCGTAGCACTTCTCCTCCTGGTAGTGAATGTGGACGTTTCCGCCTGCAACGCAAGTGGGGCAGGGTCAGACCGGAGCATGGCTCCCCGAGGCATCACACCTGCCCCCTCTCCCCGAGACGTCACTCCCTCTCCCTTCCTCCCCCGAAGGTACTGACTCCACGCCCAACCCCCCCACAAAGGTCGTGTCTCTCCCCCCCACAGTCTGCCACCCTCTCCAGGGTTCACCCCGTCAGACCCCGTCCTCTCCCTGCAGCCGCCCACCTGTCCTCCCTACCCAGCCGGTCACCTCGGGACCAGTGAAATGACCACCTGGGTCTCCCCTCAGACGCTGCCGCCGCCACCCCCCCCCCCCCCACCCGCCCCAGCCCCGGGAACCCCCAGACTCACCGTACACCACCATGTAGTTGCCGATGAGGGTGGCAGAGTGGAACGCTCGCTCCCTCGGGCCGGCTGCTGAGGGCCGGGACTTCAAGGTGCTCCAGTACCGCTGGTCCACGTGGAAGGCGTGAGTGGCGTTCGTCCGGTAGCTGAACCTGCGGGGAGAGGCAGCGGCACCGTGAGGACCCCCGTCTCCGGGACCCCGGGGGGTAGGGGGGGGTGGGCCTGTGCCAGGGAGCAGAGCACTCGGGGCCGGTGGGTCAGAGAGGCCGCACAGCAAAGAAGAAGGTCCTTTGGCCCACTGTTCCCGTGCTGACCCACCTCCACCTATCCCATTTACTGCCACAGCCTCATCTGCCCTGGTGGTCCGAGGGCCGATTCAGAAGCTGCGGGAGTCCCTTCTCCCCACCCACCGCAACCTCTCTCAAGTCCCAGTGTTCCGGATCCCAAACTCCTTCTGGAGTCGGGGGAAACGTTCCTTCTCAGATCCCCTCCAAATCGCTTGACCTTGAACCCATGCCCCCTCCGGTCACGGACTAGGCTGCTGAGGGTGGCAACAGTTGCTGCCGTCCACTGGAAGGAACTCAGCGGGTCAGGCAGCATCTGTGTGGGGGGGGGGGGAGGGGGGGGGAGATCTGCCCACCTCCCTTCCTCAGCTGGCCAGCTCCTGCCCCTCTCCTCCCTCTCACCTTCCCCACAAGACAGCAACCATCTGCCTCCTTCGGGCTCATACAAGAGGGCCTCGACCCACAATGTCGACTGCCCGTCTCCTGCCCCCTCCCCCACAGATGCCGCCGGACCCGCTGAGGCCCTCCAATGGTTTGTGTCTGTCCGCAGACCAGCTCCAGTTTGGGGTTTGTGCTCCGGATCCCAGCAGCTGCAGCCTCTCTGTTTCCCGACGGCCCACCCGGTCGATCGCCCAGCCGTCAGGTGACCCTCTCAGCCCCCTTCCGCTCCAGGGAGGACAGACCCACCTCCCCCGGTCTCTCCTCTGAACTGAGACGCTCCGTCCCATGCAACGTCCTGAAGAATCCCCTCTGCACCCTCCTCCTGGTGACCAGGACTGCACAGAGCATTCCGGATCCGGTGACAGATTCTCACCGTGGGGGAGATCTGGTGACTGCCCCTCACAGTGAGGAGATCTGGTCAACCCCCCTCACTGGGGGGAGATCTGGTGACTGCCCCTCATCATGAGGAGATCCGGTGAACCCCCCTCACTGGGGGGAGATCTGGTGACTGCCCCCACACCGGGGAGGCAGATGTGGTGACTGCCCCTCATGGTGGGGGGTGGGGAGATCTGGTGACTGTCTCTTACTGTAGGGAGATGCGGTGACAGACCCTCACCGAGGGTTGATCCGGTGACTACCCCTTACCGTGGGGAGATCCGGTGACCCCCGTGTACCAGCAGCATGCGAGAGGCAGGATGGAAGACCATGGAATGACCGGCTGCAGCCGGGCTCTTCCCGCCGGTGGGAATCACCTCCTCCCAGATCCATTGCTCCAGATGGAAACGGAACATGGCAGCACTGAACCAGTCCTGGTCGGTCCGTCCTGGGGAGAGACGGCAGGGGAGTTACACGGGAGGTGGAAACTGGGGGTGGGGGGGTTGGGGGCTATTGCGGGGGGGGGGGGCGGGGGACTTCAGGTAACGGAGGGTGGGGACGTCACAGGGGGACAGAAGCAACATTTCACTCACTTTAACACCAACAATGGTGTTAACTGCTCACACCCACTGTCACACGCCAGTCCCGCCACTCACACAGTGGTCTCACCACTCACACTGCTCGTCACACTCCCTGACGCCTGCCGCCCACACTCCCCCGACGCCCACGCACCTCCTGCCGCCCACACTCCCCCGAGCCCGACACTCCCCCCGACCCTGATGCCCACACTCCCCCTGCTGCCCGATGCCCACATTCCCCCCGACGCCCACACTCCCTGACACCCGCTACCCGCACTCCCCCCCACGCCCACACTCGCCCCGACGCCCACACTCCCCATGATGCACGCCACCCACACTTACCTCCAAACACGTACAGGTGTTGCTCCACCACCGCTGCTGCGTGTGCGGCCAGTCCCGGCGGGGTCTGTGTGCTGCGGGGACGAAGCAGCCTCCACCTTTCGGGCACCGGCTCATACAGCCACACGTCGTTGGCCAGCAAGCCGTTGCGCAGCTCCCCGCCGAAGACCAGCATCCCTCCCCTCCACTCCACTGCACAGTGAGCGTGCCGGGCTGCCTGTACAAGAAGGACACCGAGAGCCTCAGTCCCGGGGGGGGAAGCTGCGGGCCGGCGGACCCCCAGGGAGAGCAGCGCCCAGTGCCCCAGCCCCGCCCCCTCGCACCATGACTTGGCTCAGTCTCCCACACCCTGGTAGTTGCTCTGTGCTCCGGAGCAGCGGAACCCGCACAGAGCCGTCAACACTGCCCAGTGCATCACAGGCCTGTCATACCCCAACCCCTCCCCCCAATCCACACACCCTGTGTTGTTTCAGGAAGGCTAGCGGTGAAGTCAGCAACACCCGCCCGCAACCCTGCTACAGCAACCGTCCACCTGGGACTGCAAGGAATCGCAGGGAGTCGTGGACGCAGCCCACTCCTTTGTGGAAACCAGCCTCCCCTCCACGGACTCCATCCACACTTCCTGCTGCCTTGGGAGAGCAGCCGGCACGATCAAAGAGATGCAAGGGCCACGACGAGGTAGACCAAGAGACGGAAAGAGGTCTGTTCAAGAGTCTTACAACAGCGGGGTAGAAGCTGTCCTTGAACCTGGTGGTACATGCTTTCAGGCTTCTGTATCTTCTGCTCCGTGGGAGGGGGTGGAGAAGAGAGAACGTCCGGGGTGGGTGGGGGTCTTTGATTATGCTGGCTGCTTCACCAAGGCAGCGAGAGGTAAAGACAGAGTCCAAGGAGGGGAGGCTTGTTTCCGTGATGCACTGAGCTGTGTCCACAACTCTGCAGTTTCTTGCGATCCTGGACAGAGCAGTTGCCGTACCAAGCCGTGATACATCCTCTCCTTCACGTAGACACCACAGCCAAAAAAGCTCACCAGCGCCTCTACTTCCTCAGGAGGCTAAAGAAATGCAGTATGTCCCCTTTGACACTCACCAACTTTTATTGATGCACCATGGAAAGCATCCTATCTGGATGCGTCACGGCTTGGTACGGCAACTGCTCTGCCCAGGACCGCAAGAAACTACCTGTAACTGATTATTAGTTTATTATTATCACAAGTAATTTTTCTCTCTTCTACCTTCTGGGAGAAGATACAGGAGCTTGAAAGTCTGGACGACCAGACTCAAGAACAGCTTTTTCCCTCACCGCTGTCAGATTCCTCTTTCACATCGCCTTCCCGGGGGCGGGTGGAGTGACGTGGGGGTGTGGGGGCAGTGCTCCCACGTTCTCAAACTCTTAATTCCACCTCCTCTGTTACCGTCACCTTTAGCATTTCTTCATGCACCACCTCAGATTTGCACTACTGTAAATTTAGACTTTCCACTTACTAGGACCATCACAACAGACTAGAGTAAAAGACATGAGCCAGGGTGAAATAACAACATGCCACGAAGCAGAATTCTTTGAGACATACTGAAAACTCAACTATAAAATTTTTGGACCATCTCACATTGCATGACTTGCACTCTGCACCATTCTGCCGTTGTGCACTTGCCCTTCTATTTAGTGTTATTATTACCAGGTAACAGAGCGAGCTTCGCGCGAGCAAGGATTTTCATTGCACCCTGGTGTAGGTGACAGTGAACCAACCCGATCTGATCGCCTCCAGGGGAGGGGGAGCCACGACTTACGGGAGAAGGGTCGAGGATGCTCCGTTGCCACTGGTTACTTGTGAAGTTGTACCTGAGAAGGTCGCCCAGAACTTGATTGAGATCGTATCCTGCAGTGGGCAGAATGAAGGGAGACGAGTTGGATCTTGCTGTGCACCTGGATCATTCCTGACCTGCTCTGTGTTCACCTCCAGGCCTGTCAGCGAGGGGCAGGCAGAGATTAGCCCCAGCGCCCGACTGACACAGCCTCAGAGAAGGTCAGGGACTTCCCATTGTAATACAGACAGGAACAGACCCTTCGGCCCAACTCGTCGATGCCGACCAAGGTGTCTACCTGAGCTAGTTCCATTTTCCTGCGTTTGGCCCGTGTCCCTCTGAACTTGGGTGGACACCACCTCCCTCACAGCCCGTTCATCCGGGAGTTCTTTACCCACCGGGGGGTGAGGGGTGGGGTTGGGTCCTTCCCTTAGGGCAGCACGCCCTGTGACACAGGCCAGAGGTCACGCCAGAAGGACAGAGAAAACCTGGGGTCACGCAACACGGAAACAGGCCCTTTGGCCCAACACTTCCATGCCGACCAAGTTGCCCATCTGAGCCAATCCCACTTGCCCACGTTTGGCCCACATCCCTCGAAACCCTTCCTATCCGTGTACCTGCCCAAGTGTCTTTTGAACGTTGTAACTGTCCCTGCCTCTCCCACTTCCCCGGCAGCTCGTTCCACACACCCACCTCCCCCTGTGGGGAAAACTTGCCCCTCAGGTCCCCTTTAAATCTTTCCCCTCTCACCTTAAACCTGTACCATCTAGTTTTAGACTCTCCTACCCTGGGGAAAAGACTGTGACGGTCCACCCTATCGACACCCCTCCTGATTTTATAAACCTCTATCAGGTCACCCCTCAGCCTCCTTCGCTCCAGGGAGAATAGTCCCAGCCTCTCCTTATAACTTGAGCCCTCCAGTCCTGGTAACAAACTCATGCATCTTTGTTGCACCCTCTCCAGTTTAATGATATCCTTCCTATCGCAGGGTGACCAAATCTGCATGCAGTGCGCTGTGCCCTCATCTCTGACGTTGAGACATTTAAAAACTATTAAAGTCAGAGTAAATAATTAAAAATAAAGTTTACCCAAAACATTAAGTTCTGAAATCATTTAAAAAATTAAACAAACGTGAACTCATTCTCATCTGCCGTCCGGAAAGGCCGTGACAGCTCTGTTCTGCGAATGGGCAGTGAAGGGGTCCACAGTGGAGGTCTCTCTGCGCGGGAGTCCTCCCCCTTTACATCAGGGGCCTGAGGCGGAGGGTGGTGCACAGAGTCCCCCTGTGCGTCAGGATTTTGTTTTGTAAGTTGGTTCACAGGAGTCCCGATCTGCCTGATGGCTCTGCGCTATCCACGTAGGTACGGAGTGTGAGGGGTTGCTACCCACGTCTGAGTGTTTGAGGAGGCTACTCCTCAAGTTCTGGTTAAACTTCAGCCCCATGCTCCTGATCTTTGGGCACCCGGTGCGGATGGGGGTAAGGTGGGTCAGTCGGGGGACCTCCTCGTCGGTTCTGTTCCAGCCCAAGGAGGCCATTCAGAGGTCCAGGCAGTGGGCTGTTGGGGTTCCACCTCAGCCGACTGCACGCAGCTCTTCCGAGGGAATGTCCCCGCCCGGATGTCCCTGGAGAGAGAGGATGTTGTCCCCCCTTCGGCCCAGCTGGTCCATGCCAACCAATATTTCCATCTAAGCTGGTTCCATTTGCCAGCATTTGGCCCACATCCCTCCAAATCAACATCAACAGTGCTGAGGTCGGGAGAGTTGAGAGCTTCAAGTTCTGAGGAGTGAACATCACCAATAGCTTGTCCTGATCCAACCATGTAGGCATCATGGACAAGGAAACTCACCAGCGCCTCTACTTCCTCAGGAGGCTAAAGAAATTTGGCATGTCCCCCTTTGACACTCACCAACTTTTATCGATGTACCACAGAAAGCATCCTATCTGGAAGCATCCCAGCTTGGTACGGCAACTGCTTTGCCCATGACCACAAGAAACTGCAGAGAGCTGTGGACAGCCCAGCACATCATGGAAACCTGCCTCCCCTCTGTGGACTCTGTCTACACTTCTCGCTGCCTTGGTAAAGCAGCCAGCATAATCAAAGACCCCACCCACCCGGGTCATTCTCTCTTCTCTCATCAGGCAAAAGATACAAAAGCCTCAAAGCACGTACCACTGGGATCAAGGACAGCTTCTATCCCACTGTTATAAGACAATTGAACGGTTCCCTAGTACACAAGTACGACAAGTTCCCTAGTACACAATCTACCTCGTTATGACTTTGCACCTTATTGTCTGCCCCCACTGCACTTTCTCTGTAGCTGCAACACTATTCTGCATTCTGTACTGTTTCACCCTGTACTACCTCAATGCACTGTGTAATGAATTGATCTGTACGCAAGACAAGTTTTTCACTCTAACCTCAGTACAAGTGAAATAATAAACTGATTTCAAATAAACCTTTCCTACCCACCTACCTATCAAAGTGCCTTTTAAATGTTGTTAATGTACCTGCCTCAACCACTTCCTCTGGCAGTTCATTCCATTTACTGACTACTTTCCGGGTAAAAACCACTCTACTGGCTCCACAGGTTCCGATTAAATCTTTCCCCTCTCACCTTAAAACCTGTGCCCTCTAGTTCTCGACTCCCCAACCCTGGGAAAAAAACTGTGTGCATTCACCCGATCTTATGCCCCTCATGATTTTATACACCTCTGTAAGATCACTCATTCTCCTACAACAAATGAAGTCCTAGCCTGCTCAACCTCTCCCTACAACAGTCCCTCGATTCCAGGCGACATCCTCGTAAATCTCCTCTATGTTTTTTTCCGGCTTAACGGCACCTTTCCTACAGCAGGGTGACCAAAACCGAATACAATATTCCAAAAGCGACCTAACGTCTTGTGCAACTGCAACGTAACATGCCAACTTCTGTACGCAGTGCCCTGACTGATGAAGGCCAGCATGCTAAGCACCTTCTTCACCACCCTGTCTACCTGCGATGCCACTTTCAGGGAACCATTAACCTGTACTCCGAGGTCCCTCTGTTCTACAATACTCCCCAGAAGTACATCCTGGATAAGGATGACAACGTTTTAGTTCCATGTACATTTTGTAAACATTGAAGTGAGAATAACATAAATACTGGAAATATGTTAATAAACCATTTATAAAATACAGCAGGTTAGTCCAGTGTAAGTACAGACATGGTGACTGAGAGAATGAACAGAGGGACCAGAAACAGAGGAGACGTACCACCAAATATGTACAGCGAATTGGTCGTGTTGAGGAAGGTCCCAGCGGCTGCCGTGCGTCCAACAAACTCAGGGTCAGACCTGCTGATGTTGTACCAGCTCCCAGCACTCTGGTTGTCATTGAGCGACAGGTCACAACTGTGACCTATGAACCCTGGATGGCAATGGCAATGATGACCCTGTGTCAGCCCGAGAAAAATTCGCGTTAGACACATGGGCAAGTCCCGCCGGTAACAGCCTCGTGTCGGTCCCAGACCCATCCCCCTCACCGCGGCCCCGTGTCGGTCCCAGACCCAGCCCCCTCACCGCGGCCCCGTGTCGGTCCCAGACCCAGCCCCCTCACCGCGGCCCCGTGTCGGTCCTAAGCAGACGTCAGAGTTCCACCTTATTTCTATCTAAACCCACTCTCCATGTTATTCCAAGGCCATTTTATGATCCTGTTCCCTCCCAATGCCTGACTAATCCAGTTTACCAGTGGGATCTACGGATGTTTGGCAAATTGAATGGAAAATGATTCCTGGTGACAGGAGCAGAGGGCCACGTCCGAGGGTTGTTCCTGTGGAGGGTATGGACTGTGCTGGAACCCTTGGCGCTTTCTACACGCACCAGCAATGCGAATGTAGGAAGACCGATTTTGTCGATAGTGGGTCTTGGACCACTGACCAATACAGCTGTTGGTAGCATGGGCAGGGAGCTGGCTGAGGGAATTTAATTCTGGTAAGTATAAGGTGTTATGTTGGGAGGACTACAACGTGGATGGTAGGAGCCGAGGGAATACAGAGGAACAGAGGGACTTTAATGTACGAGTCCACGGATCCCTGAAGGTGGCAGCCCAGGGAGAGATTGTGGTTAAGAAGGCGTATGAGATGTTGGTCTTCATCAGCTGGGGCACAGAACAGAAGAGCGTGGAGGTTGTGGTACAGAACATGGGCTAGACCACAGCTGGAGGACCATGCACAGTTCCGGTTACCACACCGTAGGAAGGAGGCGACAGCACTAGAGAGGGCGCAGAGGGGGTTCCCTGGGTTACGGTTACGAGGAGACACTGGAGAGGCTGGGTCTGTTTTCCCTGGAGCGGAGGAGGAACCTGAGAGATGGAAATAATTACGAGCAGCCTAGACAGGGTACGTAGTGAGAAAACTCTCGCTGTAGCACAGGGGTCTACAACCAGGTGGGAGAGGCTTCCGTAACGCTATTGCAGCACCAGCGACCTGGGTTCAATTCTGGCCGCTGTCTGTAAGGAATTTTTATGTTCCCCTCCTCCCGCTCCCCCCCCCAACCCCGCCACCCCCGGTGTCTGCGTGGGTTTCCTCCGGGTGCTCTGGTTTCCTTCCACATTCCAAAGATGTACAGGTTAGGAAGTTGTGGGCATGATATGTTGGCGCTGGAAGCGTGGCGACACTTGCGGGCTGCCCCCAGAACACTCTACGCAAAAGGTTCATTTCACTGTTTCGATGTACGTGTGACCATTAAAGGTATCTAATCTAGGATGAGCGGAGGAACGTTTAGGGGAGATGTCAGAGGTAGGTTTTATTACACAGAGAGTGGTGGGTGCCTGGAATGCACTGACAGAGGTGGTGGTGGAGGCAGATACAATGGGAACATTTAAAAGACTCTTAGATAGGCACACGGGTGTAAGGAACATGGAGGGTTGTGTAGGAGGGAATTAGGTTGATCGTGGAGTAGGTTTATACAGGTCAGCACAACATCGTGGGCCGAAGGGCCTGTACTGTGTTCAACGTTCTCCCCCCACGCCAGCCAGACTCACCGTGACACAGCGGCCGTGTGGCCCACAGAGGCCACTGCAGTTCCGGATGCTGCAGTCGGTGCCGCCCCAACCCGACTGGCAGACACAGGAGCCGGTCGGCTCGCACTGCCCCCGTCCCCAGCAGCCCATCGGGCACAGCGTGAAGGTGTAGGTGGCGTTGAAGCCCTCCAGGTTGTAGTTGGCATCGCTGAACAGGTGAAGCAGCATCTGTGGGGGGAGAAAAGGAAAGGGCAGGAAATCAGAACTGCATGGCAGAAGCCGCCACACCCAGCCCACTGTCTGAGCCGGAGTTACCTTGGGGTGCACGAGCGTCGTATATGGGGCATGAGGGAATTTGGTGCAGGTGGGGATAGAAGGCCTGCTTCCCCCCCCCCCCCCCCACCCCACACACACACACACACACATACGTCCTCATTGAGGGGTCAGCAGTGGAAAGGGTGAGCAGCTTCAAGTTCCTGTACATCAGCATCTCAGAGGGTCTATCCTGGGACCAACATGTTGATGCAATCACGAAGAAGGCACGCCAGCAGCTCTACATCACCAGGAGTTTGAGGAGATTCGGTCCGTCAGCAAGGACTGCTGCAAATTTCCACAGATGTATGGCGGAGAGCATTCTGACTGGTTGCATCACTGCCTGGTATGGAGGCTCCAATGCGCAGGATCACAAGAGGGTGCAGAGGGTTGTAGACTCAGCCAGCTCCATCACCGGCACAACCCTCCCCACCATCGATGACATCTTCAAGATGTGGTGCCTCAAGAAGGCGGCATCCATCACTGAGGACCCTCACCACCTGGGACATGCCCCCTTCTCGTTACTACCATTGGGGAGGAGGTACAGGAGCCTGAAGACCCACACTCAACGATTCAGAAACAGCTTCTTCCCCTCCGCCATCAGATTTCTGAACGGTCCATGAACACCACCTCTTTTGCACTATTGATTTATCTTTGTCAAGAGTCTGTTGGTGGTGCTCGATGGACTAAGTCATAACTTGGCTTTGGTCCAAGCACTTTTCAATCTATTATTTACCACTCATTAAACACTTTTACAATACTGGCACATTTAATTTTGATTTTTAACTGCTAAAGTGAATACCAGATCTAAAGCGTCAGCTAATGGTAAAGGTAATGGAGACCAACCTACTTTGGAAGCTATTTCTAATCTAGATAGAACCATAGAACACTACATCACAGAAAAACAGGCCATTCAGCCCTTCTAGTCTGTGCCGAAACTTTATCCCGCTAGTCCCATTTACCTGCACCAAGTCCATAACCCTCCAGACCTCTCCCATCCATGTATCTATTCAATTTATTCTTAAAACTCAAGAGTGAGCCCGCATTTACTACATCAGATGGCAGCCCGTTCCATACTCCCACCACTCTTTGAGTGAAGAAGTTCCCCCTAATGTTCCCCCTAAGCCTTTCCCCTTTCACCCTAAAGCCATGTCCTCTCATACTTATCTCTCCTAATCTAAGTGGAAAGAGCCTACTTGCATCTACTCTGTCTATACCCCGCATAATTTTGTAAACCTCTATCAAATCTCCCCTCATTCTTCTGCACTCAAGAATAAAGTGCTAACCTGTTCAATCTTTCCCTGCAACTCAACTCCTGAAGACCCGGCAACATTCTAGTAAATCTCCTCTGCACTCTTTCAATCTTACTGATATCCTTCCTATAGTTAGGTGACCAGAACTGCACACAATACTCCAAATTTGGCCTCACCAATGTCTTATGCAACCTCACCATAACATCCCAACTCCTGTACTCAATACTTTGATTTATGAATGCCAGGATGCCAAAAGCCTTCTTTACAAGCCTGTCTACCTGCGACGCCACTTTCAGGGAATTATGTATCTGAACTCCCAGATCCCTTTGTTCCTCCGCACTCCTCAGTGCCCGACCATTTACTGTGTCTGTCCTACCTTGATTTGTCCTTCCAAAATGCAACAGAAAGTTTGACCAGAGCTTTGCCCAACTGAAGTCCATTTTACAGGACTTTGAAGAAAAACAAAATACCCTTATTCAGAAGAATGCCAGACAAAGGCAACTAATTGCTGAACTTGACCAAGCTGGTAAAGACAGAGATGCCAAACTTCATTCACTTGAAAAAGCTTTAATTACGACCAAGCAAAGCCTGGAAAAGCAACAACCGAGGATCAGCGACCTGGAAGGACACAGCAGGAGGAAAAATTTAAGAATCATCAATTTTCCAGAAGATGCCGAGACTGGTAACCCTACGGAATTCTTTTCTAAACTTTTGGTCGATGGGTTCGGTTCCGATATGTTCCCTGCTGACCCCATTCTGGACAGAGCTCACAGAGCATTAAGATTCAAACCTGTTCCGGATCAAAAACCTCGGCCAGTAATTTTGAGATTTCATTTTGTCAGCGTCAAGGAACTCTTGATTTGTACCGCTCGTGGACGTGGAATGATTCAATTTAAACAATGGAAGTTTCGAATAGTTGAAGATTACGCCCCAGAAGTTATGAAAGAAAGGCTGACCTACAAACCAATTATGGCTCGCCTCTGTCAAAGCAATTATCATCCTGCATTATTATTCCCAGCAAGGCTGCGAATTACACTGCCTGATAAATCTCGTAAATGGTTTAAATCTATTCCAGAAGCCGAGCAATTTCTTTTGAACTAGCTTTTAATTTTAAAAGCTAAGAAATGCAGAAGAGATACAGTGTTTTTCCTTTGATTTACGGCTTACTAACTATTATCTAATTAATTTTTAGATTTAAACCTTTTTTCTTCTTTTAATATTTTTAATGTTTTGTTTTTATTATAATTAAGGATTTAACCAATGACTGATCGTTTGCTTTCTTTCTGAAATAATTATTAAACTGTATTCTTTAAATGTTGACTGTTAATGCCCTTTGGCTGTTTTAATTCCACAACTTTGTTGTTATTTCGATATTTCTGTTTGGGTTATCTTGTTCATTCTTAGTCTAAACATGAGTGGTTTATATATTTGTTAATTTGGACTACTGCCACCAATAGAATTGGGGTTAGTTCAATTAGAGGGTAGCTTTCTGGCTGTCTATTGGCCAGTTTTCTGGCTGTTGGGGGGTGGGGCTGTTTTTAGGTTTTTTTCTGGGCTAAACCACAAATTTTTCTAAATTGTTGTCATATCTGCTTCCTCTTTGCTTTTTTACTTCTTCCTGTTGGTAAAATCCGTATATACCGAGATTAACCCTTTACATACCATATGTTTTTTAATCTGTTAAAATGGATAAGACTATTAATTTTATTTCATGGAATGTTAACGGCTTAAACAATTTGCTTAAGCGCAAGAAGATCTTTAAAGTTTTTCATAGATTAAATGCTCAGATCATTTTTGCTCAGGAGACTCACATCAGGAAGAAAGATAATCAATGTCTTTTTTTAGATTTTGGAGGGGTCAACAATTCCATTCAAATTCACAAGCAAAGGTGAAAGCAGTTTCTATTTTTATCGACTCCTCAATTTCATTTGTCCATCATGAGACAATATCAGACCCAAATGGTAGATTTTTATTAATTACTGGTCTATTTCATAATAAAAAAGTTGTTATGGTTAATGTTTATGCACCCAATGTAGATAACCCTGAATTTTTTTAAACATTTGTTTTCATTATTTCCTAATTTAAATGAATACACTGTGATTATGGGTGGAGATTTTAACTGCTGTCTAAACCCTTTGATGGATAGATCTGCGTCAAATCCTACACTGCCAAACAAATCTGTTATTTGTATTAATTCCTTTTTAGTTGAATCCGGAATTTTAGATGTTTGGAGATTTCTACACCCATTTGATAAAGAATTTTCATCCTTTTCTCATGTCTACCATAATTACTCGAGGATTGATTATTTTTTTATTGATGCTAGATTAGCTCCATTTACTACGGACTGCAAATACGATGCAATTGCCATTTCTGATCATGCACCATTGAGATTATCAATTAAATTACCAGATCCTTTGATGTCAGACAATGGCGATTTAACCCTTCGCTATTACAAGACTTAGATTTCGTCCAATTTATTAAAGAACAGATTTCATTTTTCTTTTTAACTAATTTTATTGAAGAAATCTCCAGTGGGATAATATGGGATACGTTTAAAGCATACATCCGTGGTCAAATTATTTCATATTCCACTGGATTGAAAAAACAAACTAATAACAAAATACGTATATTGGCTGACAAGATTAAAGAAATTGATAAAACATATTCTGTTACTCCTAATCTGGAGCTTTTTAAAAAGAGAACAGAACTCCAACTACAACATAGTTTATTATTAACATTTTCAATTGAAAATCTACTACTTAAAAACAAAAGTTAATTTTATATACATGGTGACAAATCTGGTAAATTATTGACCAACCAATTGAAAGCTACTATATCTAAACATCAGATTAATAAAATTCGTAAACCAGATGGTACCTACACGATAGATCAAGTTCAAATTAACAAATGCTTTAAAGAATTTTATTCCTCTTTATACCAATCAGAATCCCCTGAAGATCCTACTTTAATACATGAATTTTTAAGAGATTTGAAGACTCCCCAATCATCTTTAAATGAACGCTCTACATTAGATGTTCCCATTTCAGAGGAAGAAATAAAGAAAATAATATTTTCAATGAACTCCGGTAAAACACCTGGCCCTGATGGATATACAGCTGAATTTTTTAAATCCTTTTCTGAGATTCTTGTTCCCTGGTTAGCCAAAATTTTTAAAGTTGCCCTATCAATGGGTAAACTACCACAATCTTTTTATGAAGCAATATTTCTTTAATTCTTAAAAAGGATAAAGATCCCACTGTGCATCTTATAGACCTATTTCTTTATTAAATGTAGATTGAAAAATATTTCCCAAAATATTGGCCTTTAGATTGGAAAAGGTTCTTCCACAAATTATCTCTGAAGACCAGACAGGATTTATTCAGAATCGTTATCTACATTTTAATATTAGGAGATTAACGAATATTATACATACCCCTGCATCCCAAATTCCAGAATGTGTTGTTTCACTAGATGGTAAAAAGGCGTTTGACAGAGTCAAATGGGAATAGCTATTCAGTACACTTCAAAAATTTAATTTTAGTCCTAAATTTATATCTGAGATTAAAATAATTTATTATGCACCTATGGCTTCAATACTTACTAATAATCAAAGATTTCTTTTGTTTAGGCTTTTTTGAGGTACTAGACAAGGCTGCCCATTAAGCCCTTTATTATTTGATATTGCTTTAGAACCTTTGGCTATTGCACTTCAGGATTCTTCAAATATATGTGGTAATACTCGTGGCAGAAGATTCATAAGATACCTCTTTACGCAGATGACCTGTTACTTTATATTTCTAATCAGGAGGAATCTATCCCTGCAGTACTATCACTATTAGATCAGTTTAGTGTTTTTTCTGGCTATAGGTTAAATCTTAATAAGAGCGAACTTTTTCTATTAAATATGCAAACCCCAATTTATAGCCAATTACCTTTTAGATTAGTAACTGACTATTTTATGTATTTAGGTGTTAAAATTACCAAGAGACATAAGGACTTATTTAAAGCTAATCTACTACCTTTAATTGACCATGTTAAACAATTATTTACTAAATGGTCCCCACTGTCCCTATCACTGGTAGGCCGAATTAATGCGGTTAAGATGAATATTTTACCAAAATTTTTATATTCATTTCAAGCGATTCCAACTTTTGTTCTGAAACCTTTTTTTGACACTATTGATTCTAAAATTCTTTCATATATTTGGCAGTGTAGCGACTCACCATCCGGTCAGGCGAACCGGCTCGGCAGTTGGGTCACGCGGTGTCAGAGCGACGAGGCCCAAGATGGCGGTGGGCCTCGTCTTTCCCAAGCGACGGGGAGAACCCGCGCGCGGGAAAGACTTGATGATGTAGTACTTACATCATTGCCGGTTGCATTGGGCGGGAACAGTCTCCCTTAAAAGGCCCGCGCAAGGCGGGAAAATAAACCAGTTCTTGTTTGACAATCCTTCGACTAGCATCGTTTTACTTCGCGGTAGCAACTGCTACATTGGTGACCCCGACGGTCCAAACGGATTTTGGACCCGCGCAATGGATGACAACGCAGCAGCCAACGCAGTGGCCCTCAAGCTGCCCGCCTTTTGGACACTTCGGCCAAGCGTCTGGTTTGACCAGGCCGAAGTGCAATTCCACCTTCGGCAGATCACCTCTGACTCCACGAAGTACTACCATGTGGTTAGCTCTCTGGACCAAGAGACAGCCGCCCAGGTCGGGGACTTCATCCAGTTGCCTCCGGAGGAATATAAGTACCCGGCTTTCAAAGACCTTTTGATTCGGACCTTTGGCCTCTCCCGTCGTGAGCGCGCTGCCCGCCTGCTTCATCTGGACGGCCTGGGGGACAGATCCCCATCCGCCCTCATGAATGAGATGCTGGCATTGGCCGAGGGACACAAGCCATGCCTGATGTTCGAACAGGCCTTCCTCGAACAACTCCCCAATGACATCCACCTGTTGTTAGCTGACGCCGACTTCAGCAACCCCCGTGAGGTAGCCGCCCGGGCAGATGTCCTGTGGAAGGCCAAACGCGAGAGCAGTTCGTCCGTCGGCCAAATCACCAGGCTGCGAGCCCAACGCCCGCCTTGGCCAGTCCCAGCAACCGAGCAGCCACAACCCAGGAACACAGATGACGACACGGGTGACCAGCTGTGTTTCTACCATCAGAGGTGGGGTGCGGAGGCCCGTCGATGCCGCCACCCTGCAGGTTTCAGGGAAACCCCAGGGCCAGCCGCCGCTGATGGCTACGGCAGCTGGCCGCCGACAGAGCCTCCTATTCGTTCAGGACAAGAAATCTGGATGGTGGTTCCTCGTTGATACTGGAGCGGAGGTCAGTATTTTGCCCCCGACTGGCCGCGACACTCGTAACAGGCCACCAGTTCCGGTACTCAATGCCGCCAACAGTACAATGATACGGTCTTTCGGCACCCGTACACTTCAATTAAAATTCGGCGGCAGCCGTTTTACCTGGACCTTTACCCTTGCCACCGTCGCCCAACCACTCCTAGGAGCCGATTTCCTTCGGGCCCACAACCTGTTAGTTGACCTGCGAGGGAAGCGGTTAGTCCACTCTAGCACTTTCCAGACCTATCCCCTGGGAGAAATCAGCCGACCAGCCCCGCGCCTGGACTCCATTTCCCTTTCTGGTGACGAGTTTACCAAGCTCCTAGCCGAATTCCCATCAATTCTGGCACCTTCGTTTACAAATTTTAGGCCCAAACATGGGGTACGACACCACATCATTACTACAGGGCCACCCCTTCAAGCCCGAGCACGACGATTACCTCCAGACAAGCTCCGCCTGGCAAAGGAAGAGTTCTGTCGCATGCAGGAGCTGGGGATTGTTCGCAGGTCAGACAGCCCCTGGGCCTCCCCCCTGCACATGGTCCCCAAAGCCACCGGAGGGTGGAGGCCCTGCGGCGACTACCACAGGCTGAATGACGCCACCACCCTGGACTGCTATCCCATCCCTCACATCCAGGACTTCGCAGCGAACTTACATGGGGCCCGCATCTTTTCCAAAGTGGACCTCGTTCGGGGACACCACCAAATCCCGGTCCATCCGGATGACGTCCCCAAAACTGCAATGGTCACCCCATTCGGCCTGTTCGAATTCCTTCGAATGCCGTTCGGCCTTAAGAACGCCGCGCAGACCTTCCAGCGGCTGAAGGACGCGGTAGGCCGAGACCTGGACTACGTGTTCATTTACTTAGATGACATACTGATCGCCAGCCGTAACCGCCAAGAACACCTTTCCCACCTCCACCAGCTGTATTCCCGTCTCCGCGATTTCGGCCTCACGACTGACCCGTCCAAGTGCCAATTCGGCCACAAAATCACCAGCGACGGGGCAACACCCCTACCCGCCAAGGCAGACGCTATCCGCCATTTTGCCCACCCTGACACTGTCAAAGGCCTACAGGAATTCCTTGGGATGGTCAACTTTTACCATCGGTTCATCCCTGCGGCAGCCCGTATCATGCGCCCTCTGTTCTCGCTGATGGCTGGTAAGGGCAAGGACATCACCTGGACTGATGAGGCCGCGGCTGCCTTCGTTAAGGCCAAAGACGCCCTGGCAGACGCCACGATGCTTGTACACCCTAGGACAGACGTCCCAACCGCCCTCACGGTGGACGCGTCCAACACTGCAGTGGGTGGGGTACTGGAACAGCTAATCGAAGGCCGCTGGCAACCCTTGGCATTTTTCAGCAAGCACCTTAGACCACCCGAACTGAAATACAGCACTTTTGATCGGGAACTTCTAGCGCTGTATCTGGCGGTCCAGCATTTCCGATACTTTCTAGAAGGCAGGCCTTTCACCGCTTTCACCGATCATAAGCCTTTGTCCTTTGCCTTCTCCAAAGTCTCCGATCCCTGGTCAGCTCGTCAGCAGAGGCATTTATCCTACATTTCCGAATTCACAACAGACATCCAACATGTCTCCGGAAAGGATAATGTCATTGCTGATGCACTTTCCAGACCGACCATCCACAACCTATCCTTGGGTGTCGACTACGTGGCCCTAGCTGATGCACAGCAAGCCAACGACGAGCTGCCCAGCTACAGAACCGCAGTCTCGGGCCTGCAGCTCCGAGATTTCTTGGTTGGTCCAGGTCAGCAGACCCTACTTTGCGACATCACAACAGGTCAGCCCCGCCCTATAGTCCCTGCAGCCTGGCGGAGACGCATTTTCAACTTGGTACATGGGTTGGCGCACCCGTCCATCAGATCAACTGTCTGACTGGTCGCCAGCAAGTTTGTCTGGCACGGCCTGCGCAAACAGGTCAGTGAGTGGGCCAGGACTTGTCCGCAATGCCAGACATCAAAAATCCAACGACACACCAAAATCCCGCCACAGCAGTTCGAGCCTACCCGTAGGAGGTTCGACCACATACACGTCGACCTCGTGGGCCCTCTGCCGGTTTCAAGAGGAGCCCGGTACCTCCTTACCATCGTGGACCGGTTCACAAGGTGGCCAGAGGCAACCCCCCTGACTGACATCACGACTGATTCCTGCGCCCGGGCGCTGTTCACAACTTGGGTCTCACATTTTGGTGTTCCGGCCCACATCACTTCAGACAGAGGCACCCAATTCACTTCCAGTCTCTGGGCTGCATTAGCGAACCTGCTAGGGACACAGCTGCACACCACCACGGCCTACCATCCTCAATCAAACGGGTTGGTGGAACGTTTTCACCGCCATCTGAAATCAGCCTTGATGGCCCGCCTCAAGGGTCCTAACTGGGTTGACGAGCTGCCTTGGGTCCTGCTCGGCATACGCACTGCCCCCAAAGAAGACCTCCGTGCTTCGTCAGCTGAGCTTGTGTACGGGGCGCCCCTAGTTGTCCCAGGGGATTTCATACCTGCCCTTCGAGACAACCCCCAGCAGTCCTACAAAGACTGCGCGAGAAGCTTAGCAAATTGGCCCCGATTCCCACCTCACGGCACGGTCAAGCCCCATCCTGCCAGCCCAAACAGCTACGAGACTCTAAGTTTGTTTTCGTTTGCAGGGGCACACCTCGGGTGCCGTTGCAACGACCATATGAGGGACCGTTCCGAGTCATAAGGAATAATGGATCCACCTTTATTTTGGACGTTGGAGGCAGGGGACAGGTTTTCACAACGGACCACCTCAAACCGGCCCATTTAGATCTGCAACAACCGGTGGAGGTTTCAACGCCGCGACGCAGAGGCCGGCCCCCTAAGCGGCGGCTGGCACAGCCCGCGGACCTTGGGGACTGTATAGCCGGTTCTGGGGGGGGGGGGGTTGTGTAGCGACTCACTGTCTGGTCAGGCGAACTGGCTTGGCAGTTGGGTTGCTCGGCATCGGAGCGACAAGGGCCAAGATGGCAGCGGGCCTTGTCTTTCCCGAGCGACGGGGAGAACCCGCACGCGGGAAAGACTTGATGACGTAGTACTTATGTCATTGCCGGTTGCATTGGGCAGAAACAGTCTCCCTTAAAAGGCCCGCGCAAGGCAGGAGAATAAACCAGTTCTTGTTTGACAATCCTTCGACTAGCGTCTTGTTTTACTTCGCGGTAGCAACCGCTACAGCAGAATAAAAACCCAAGGTTAAGTAAGAAATATTTACAAAAACTAAAAAAGGATGGTGGTATGACCTTGCCTAAATTTAGATTATATGATTGGGCAATCAATATTAGATATTTAATTTTTTGGATACAAGATTCAGATGCAATTCAACGCCCCAATTGGGTACACCTTGAGTCCCAATCAGTACTTGAATTTTCATTAGTTTCTATTTTAGGAGCTCCACTCCCTTTTGCACTTCCCAAATTAAGTAAACATATGACTAACCCAATTGTTAAACATACAATACGAATATGGTTTCAATTTCGTAAATTTTTTGGATTGAATAAATTTAATCTATCAAGTCCCATTCAATCTAATTATTTCTTTTATCCATCCAGAGTTGATTCAGCATTTTCCATATGGAAAAGGAAGGGAATAGTATGTTTTCGTGATTTATTCACTGATAAATGTTTTTCATCCTTTGAACAATTGTCTAACAAATACAATTTGCCTCGATCACACTTTTTTCGATATTTGCAGATTAGAAATGTTTTAAAAGCTACTATACCCTCTTTTCCAACACCATATAAAACTGAAATTACGGAAAAAATTTTCGGTTTTAATCCTTGTCAGAAGGGATTGATAGCAATAATCTATGATTTAATTATGAAAATTCATTCAGAACCACTGGACAAAATTAAGAATGAATGGGAAAGTGAACTCCAGACATCTATACCTACAGAGACTTGGAAGCAAATTCTTCATTTATTTAATACATCTTCAATGTGTGCCAGACACTCGTTGATACAGTTTAAGGTAGTTCACAGGACCCATATGTCAAAAGATAAGCTAGCTCGTTATCATCAACATATAAATCCTACATGTGACAGATGTAAATCGAATGTGGCTTCTTTGACACATCAGTTTTGGTCCTGTCCTCTTTTGGAAAAATATTGGAAAGATATTTTTAAACATTATTTCAAATGTATTGAAGATTGATTTACAACCTCACCCTATCACTGCAATTTTTGGATTACCAAGGATAGAATCTGGCCATCTATCTGCCTCCGCTAACCGTATGATTGCCTTTGTTACATTAATGGTCAAACGATCCATTTTGCTTAAATGGAAGGATCCAATACTCCCTACTACTTTTCAATGGTTCTCTCAAACTATATCATGTTTAAACTTGGAAAAAATTAGGAGTGGTACTGTTGATCCTTTGCTTAAATTTGAGGAAGTTTGGAATCCACCTATTCAATATTTTCACATGATATAGATCCCTTTGTAATAACCTTTCAACTTAGAGGAGCAGAGTTGATGACATAATATTGCTCTGTTTCTACTGAGAGATTTTAGTCCAGTTTTTTTTCCTGTTTGTTTTTTTTTTGAATTTTTTTCCTTTAGCTTAGTTTGGTTTGATATACTGTTTATAAATTTTCTTATTGTTTTGGGGATTTTTTTTCTTTCTTTTATATTTTATAATAAATCTTTTTCTTTCTTTTATTATATTTATTCACTAAGAGATCGTTGGATCTACAGATTTTTTTTTTACATACTTTATTGTTCTTTATGATTATCCATGCCATGACTGTTCTCCTGATCTCTCTGTATTACATGTACAAACATTGATGTTATATATTAATCTGTATTAATTTGAAAACTAATAAAAAGATTGAAAAAGAAAGATTTATCTTTGTAACTTACAGCAATTTTTACATCTTGCACTGTGCTGCTGACACAAAACAACACATTTCATGACGTATGCCAGTGATAATAAACCAGTTTCTGATTTAACACTAGGTGTGAATTCAACGGTCAATGTAGAAAATAAATAGAAATAATTCAGCTGAAGATTCAGTGAGGCGGGTTGTGTGCATGCTCCTGATGTGGGCACTTGGATCGATGCAGGGGACGAGTGGTCAGAGGGGCGAAGGGGGTCTGAGGAATGGTCTGGGCACAGAGGCAGTTGGGTAGAAGAGAACAAGACAGCCGCAGAGAGGTTACAGTAACACTCCAATAATCCCACTATCTGAAATCCCGATCATTCAACACCTGGCTCACTAGGTGAAGGTTCCCTTGCTGGGACACCCCCAACACCACTGGGACCCAGTCCCATCGCAGGGCCCCGGCTCCCTCTCCCCCTTGCCCCTCCCCGGGGCCCTGGCTCCCTCGCCCCCTCTAGTCTAGCGGTCAATGGGACTTATTCTGGCTGGTCTGTGACCAGTGGTGTTCCGCAAGGATCCGAACTCTGCTGTTTGTGATTTATATAAATGACTTGGATGAAAACCTGGATGGGTGGCTTGGTAAGTTTGCAGACGATACAAAGATTGGTGGTGTTGTGGATAGTGTAGAAAACTGGCAAAGGATATGGTGGGATATAGATCAGTTGCAGATATGGGCGGAGAAGTGGCAGATGGCGTTTAATCCGGGCAAGTGTGAGGTGTTGCACTTTGGGAAATCAAATGTAAAGGACAGCAACAGTTAATGGCAGGACCCCTAACAGCGTTGATCAGCCGAGGGATCTTGGGGTCCAAGTCCATTGCTCCCTGAAAGTGGTCGCACAGGTTGATAGGGCGGTAAAGAAGGCATGTGGCATGCTTGCTTTTATTAGTTGAGGAATTGAGTTCAAGGGTCAGGAGGTTATGTTGCAGCTTTATAAAAATCTGGTTAGGCTGCATTCAGTTCTGGTCGCCCCCATTATAGGAAGGATGCGGACTTAAGAGGATGCGGAGACTTAAGAGGATGCAGAAGAGGTTCACCAGGATGTTGCCTGGATTAGAGGACATGTGCTATGAGGAGAGGTTGGACAAATCTGGGTTGTTTTCTCTGGAGCGTGTTATGGACTAGGTTACTATTGGTGAATGTCCCTTTAAGATAGAGCGTGTGTGTGTGTGTGTGGCGCGCTTACGTCAACAGAAGATAAAAGGACGTAATGACGTTTTTGGAGCAGTCAGTCAGAGAGAGAGGAGAGAGAGAGAGACACCAGCCTGCTAGTTTCTCTATCGATGGATGAGAAACAATAACTGTGTCTGTCACTACAATCCACGTATGGATTATTTGAAGTAATCTGGTGGAGTCCACTTTGTCGTTAACCTGTGGAGGGAAAGAGGTATTTGTGTGGATGGCCACGATACGGATGCTTTTCGGGGTGAGGAAGTCACTACCGAGTAAACACTGAGGTGTCGTATGGGTTCCATCGTGGAACATTTGGATTTCGTGATTACTCTCTCTATGTTCTCTACATCTATGTCTTATCTTCAGACAACGGTGGTTGTTGAAGAAGCCTTTGCTCATGTTTCACCTTATGGCTTGCGGAACTGAACTTTAAGAACCATTCCTGGACTTGGAGTTTGGGACTTTGCCACACACACACGACGAGTTTAGTTTTGGGGTTAATGTTTAAGGTTTAACATTTTTACTTTTATTTTTCTTATTATCATAAGTAGCTATTAATAGAGTAGCTTTTAACACTGAATCATGACTCAGTGTGTTTCTTTTGTTGCTGGTTCGTAACAAGCAGCAGAGGCTGAGGGGAGACCTGATAGAGGTTTATAAAATTATGAGGAGCACAGATGGAGTAGACAGTCAGAATCTCTTTCCCCAGGGTCGAAATGTCTAATACCAGAGGGCATTTAAGGTGAGAGGGGGTAAGTTCAAAGGACATGTTTTTTTTAAAACACAGAGTGGTGGGTGCCTGGAATGCGCTGCTTGGGATGGTTGTGGAGGCAGATACGATAAGGACATTCAAGAGGCTCTTAGACAGGCACATGGATGTGCAGAGAATGGAGGGAGATGGACATTGTGCAGACAGAAAGGAATTAGTTCGGTAGGGCATTTGATTACTAATTTAATTGGTTCAGCACAACATGGTGGGCCGAAGGGCCTGTTCCTGCGCTGTATGTTGTATGAAATCTACCCATCCAACACCTGGGCATGCCAGATTTTAACTGCGAGCTGGAAGTAGTAGATGCAAATTCACCGGGGACTTTCTTGGAACTTCTCGTATGTAATGGGATATTTTTAATTAATGACCTTGGTGCAAGATGAAGAGCGATTGCCAGCTGCTAGAATTCTGAACACAGTTCAGCTCAGTGGGAATGGGTCTTTAATTTAAACACCAGCTGTGGAGGCTCAAGGTGTGATTGGCAACACATGACTGGGAGATTAGATTAAAAGAGTCGGTAATTGAATAGAACATAGAACAGTACAGCACAGAACAGGCCCTTCAGCCCACAATGTTGTGCCGACATAGCTAATCCCTCCTCCCTGCAAAATGCCCATATCCCTCCATTTTCCTCTCGTTCATGTGCCAGTTAAAAGCCCCCCGAAGAACTTGCCTCCACCACCCTATCAGGCAACGCATTTCTGGCATCCACCACTCGGAGTAAAAAAACGTACCCCTCACGTCTCTTCTGAACCTACCCCCTCTCACCTTAAATGCATGTCCTCTGGTATTGGATCGCTCAATCATGGGAAAAAAATATTGCTTGTCCACCCTATCTATGCCCCTCATCATTTTATACACTTCCAACAGATCACCCCTCAGCCTCCACCGCTCCAGAGAAAAGGACTGAGGTTTGTCCAGCCTCTGATAGCACATGCCCTCTAATCCAGACAGCATCCTAGTAAACCTCCTCTGCACCCTCTCTAAAGCCTCGACATCGTTCCTATAGTGAGGTGACCAGAATTGCACGCAATACTCTAAATGTGGCCTAACCAGAGTTCTATAGAGATGCATCATAACTTCTTGACTCCTGTACTCAGTACCTCGATTAATAAATGCAAGCATTCCATAAGCCTTCTTCACCACCCTGTCTACCTGTGTAGACACTTTCAATGAGTCATGGACTTGCACCCCAAGGTCTCTCTGCTCTTCAACACTGTTAAGGGTCTTGCTCTTAAGAGTGTACTGCCTCTTGACATTAGTCCCACCAAGGTGCAACACCTCACATTTGTCTGGGTTAATTTTTTCAGGAATAGATTATTGGATATTTTTGGCTTCTTCACTCAAAGGTGGTGCGTATTTGGAACAAGGTGCCAGAAATAGTGGGTGAGGCAGGCACATTAGCAACGTTTAAAAGCCATCAAGATAAGTCCATGGATAGGAGAGGTTTAGAGGGCCATGGGCCAAACGAGAGCAGATGGGACCGGCTCACTGGGCAGCACAGTTGTCATGGAATGGTTGGGCCAAAGGGCCTGTTTCCGTGCCGTAGGACTCCTTGACTATCAGAGGGACAATGGAAGTGGCACTGAAGTAAAAGATCGGCCGTGATCTGACGGGAAAGGTGGAGCAGGGCTGAGGAGCCAAACGATCCACTCCTCTCCTTCAATCCCGCTGCAAGCCGGGAGATTTGAGAGATACAGACCGTTCCCTCGGTAACAACAAGCCGATTTTGCCCATTGTTGGAAAATACACTAAAATCACCCACAGTTCTGTAATAAACAGCACACAAAACTGTTCAGAAAGAACAATTACTAAAAGTGGAGACAGAGAGAGGGCACCAGCTCTGCTGCTCGCAGGAACAAACGCACCTACGTATGTCGGACTTCTGAATTTAATAATGTTATGGGAGTTTGTTCATACATAGGGGTGTCCATGAGTTGGGCGTGCGTAACTGGGGACAGCCTGTACGTTGCACTGTGACATAAAAACTCCACAACGGAAGTGATCCACCCAGGACTCTGGGCGGAATTAGACTTCGGTGACCTGGGAGTCACAAACCGGAGCACTTTCAGGAAGCAGCAACCAAGTGACGGTGGAATAGATGGTGCACGTTAGCATGAAATACAACACATCAGTACAGCACTGGGCAGGCCATTCGGCCCACAATGCTGTGCTGATCTTGATGGTATTGGTATATTATTGTCACTTGTACCGAGGTACAGTGAAGAGCTTGTCTTACAAACCGATCGTACAGGTCAATTCATTACACAGCGCAGTTATATAACTCAATGTCCTCCTGTGTATCATCCATATCCCCCACATTCCCTTCATATTCATGTGTCTATCTAAAACTCCACCAGACTGCCTGCTTCCACTACTACCCCCCGTAACCCATTCCGGGCACCTACCACTCTCTGCGTAAAAAACTTGCTCCTCACATTGCCTTTAAACTGCACCCCACCCCCAACCTTAAAAGCACGTCCTCTGGTGTTTGACATTTCTACCCCGGGAACGGATTCTGTCTACCCTATCTAGGGCTCTCATCATTTTAAAAACCTCCATCAGATCTCCAGCCTCCATCGCTCCAGGGAGAACTACCCAGGTTTGTCCAACTTGTAGCTCATACCCTCTAATCCAGGCAGCATCCCGGTGAACCTCTCCTGCACCCTCTCCACAGTCTCCGCATCCTTCCTGTAACGGGGCGACCAGAACTGCACGCAGTTCTCCAAGTGCAGTCTGACTAAAGTTTTATACAGCTGTAGCGTGACTTCCTTACTCTTGTACTCACCACCCCTACCAATGAAGGCAAGCATTCCATACACCTACGTTACCACCTTATCCACATACATAGCCACTTTCAGTGAACTATGGACTTGGACCCCAAGATCCCTCTGTACCTCAGTGCTATTTATGGGCCTACCGTTAACTGTATACTTTCTCCTTTCATTTGACCTCCCAAAGTGCAACACCTCACACTTGCCCGGATTAAACTCTATCTGCCACATCTCTGTCCATATCTGTAACTGATCTATATCCTGCTGTGTTCTCTGATGGTCCTTCACACTGTCCACAGCTCCACCAATCTTGGTGTCATCTGCAAACTTGCTAATCCACCCATCTAGCTTTCCATCCAAATCATTGAGATATATCACAAGAAACAGAGATCCCAGCACAGATCCTTGCAGAACACCACTGGTTACCGACCTCCAGCCAGAATGACACCCTTCCACTACTACTTCTATGGGGAAGCCAGTTCTGAATCCAAACTTGCAATTCACCCTGGATCCCATGCATCTTTATCTTCTGAATCAACCTACCATATGGGACCTTATCAAATGCCTTACCAAAGTCTATGTAGATAATGTCCACCACCCAACCCTCAATCAATCACCTTCGTCACCTCCTCAAAAACAAAGCCGTGCTGACTGTCCCTGAGCAGGCCATGCCTTTCCAAATGTGCATAAATCTTATCGCTCAGTATCCTCTCCAATAGCTTCCCTACCACTGACGTGAGGCTCACCGGCCTACAATTACCTGGATTATCCCCATTTCCCCTTCTCGAACAAAGGCACAACATTTGCTGCTCTCCAGTCCTCCGAGACTTTGCCTGTTACTGGTGAGGACACAAAGATCTTTGTCGAAGCCCCAGCAGTCTCCTCACTTCCTTCTTTCAATATTCTGGGATATTTGCCATCAGTCCCTGGGGATTTATCCACCTTAATGCTTTCAGACCCAACACTACCTCCTCCTTAATCTCAACATGTCCCAGTACATTAGCATGCCCCACTGTCTTCACTGTCCTCCAAATCCTTCTCCTGGGTAAATATCGACACAAAGTGCTCATTTAGTACCACAGCCACTTGCTCTGACTCCAAGCACAAATTCCCTCCTTTACCCTTGAGCTCTTTTTCTTACCACAAGTATAAAATTCCTTGACCCTGCTTGCCAAGGACATGATGACCCTTTCTGGCCTTCCTAATCACCTGCTTGAGCACTTTCTTCCTATCTTTATATTCCACAAGTGCTCAGCCTGATTTTAGCTTCCTGAACCTTACACATGCTTCCTTTTCCTTCCTGGCTCAATTTAGGACCTCTCAGATTATCTACCTTGCCCTTGCTCCTTAGCGGAACGTGCTGATCCTGAACTCTGATCGGTTGGTCTCTAAACAACTCCCAGACGCCAGATGTGGACGTCTGACAGCAGCTGCTCCCAGTCAACACCTCTGAGCACCCATCTTATCCCGCCGTAATTTTCTCTCCTCCAATTTCGTAGCTTCCTGCAAGACCCAATTTTCTCCTTACTCATAACTATCTTGAAACATAATGAGTTGTGGTCACTGCTCCCAAAATGTTCACCCACCATCAGGTCTGTCACCTGGCCCAGCTCACTTCCCCAAACCAGTTCCAGTTATGTTCCCTTCTCCAGCTGGACTCTTCACAGATTGATTCAAGAATCCCTCTTGGATGCACTGAAGAAGTCCCACCCTAACTAAGCTTCCTTTACTGAGGAAATTCCGATCAGTACTGGGGAAGCTCCCACTATGACAAACCTGTCGCTTCTTCACCTTTCCACAATCTGTCTACATACCTGTTCTGCCACCTCTTGGTGGCTATTGGGGGGGTCCTGAAGTGTAATCCCATCAGTGGAATTGCACCTACCCTATTTCTGAGCCTCACCCAAATCACCTATGTGGGTGAGCCCGCCAGTGTGTATAAAAGATTGTGAAAGTTTCTGCAAGGATGTAAAAAGGAACACTGGCAAGAACGGCATTCCTCAGCATCGGTGACAAGAGCAAGTGTGGGGAATTAGAAAATGGTGAATGAGTTGAGCCTTCCTGCAACACAACAGATGCAGCTGAGACAGAAGGGGAACCAAGAGGCAAATGACACTGAGGAACTTCAGGTAATTGACGTCACTAATACAGGAACTGAAACCAGGCCAAGTGCCAGGAGCTGAGGTGCATTTGGAAGTGGCGAGGAGGGGGATGTCCACAGCAAGACAGACACAGTCAACAACCCACAACTGCTCCCACAGGGTGAAAGGCAGCGCGTCCAATGTTTAAGATGAGTAAGAGTTTAGAAGGAAGATGCAGGACCAGTGAGGCCAGCACCGGGATGCTGAAGGGACCTGGGAAAATCAGGGTACGATGAGGTAGAGAAGGCATGGTTATACGGGGGTCCTACCACCCCCTCAAGGCTGCCACCACCCTCGCATATGTACCCCTGCCAGTCACAACTACCCTCGCACACGCACCCCTCCCAGTCGCCACCCCCTCGCACACTTGCACCCCTCCCAGTTGCAACAGCCCTTGCACAAGCGACCGCATGATCACCACTGCCCTCATTCCCAGCCCTTCCCCACTGGGATTGAACGCCTGGCCCCTACCACAGCCAAACCTCACAACAGCATCCACCCTTGCATACTCACACCCCCAGTCACACCAGCCCTCACACAACTCACCAATCACCCTACCCTTGCACACTCACACCCCCAGTCACTCCAGCGCTCACACAACTCACCAATCACCCTACCCTTGCACACTCACACCCCCAGTCACTCCAGCCCTCACACCTCACCAATCACCCTACCCTCGCACTCACACCCCCAGTCACTCCAGCCCTCACACAACTCACCAATCACCCTACCCTTGCACGCTAACACCCCCAGTCACTGTGGCCCTCGCACACCAATCATTCTACAGTCACACGCTCACACCCCCAGTCCAGCCCTCACACAACACACCAATCACCCTACCCTTGCACGCACATACACCCAGTCACCACGGCCCTCACACACCAATCACCCCACCCTCGCGCACACACCCCCAGTCACCGCAGCCCACACACGCCAATCACCCTAGCCTCGCACTCACCCCCAGTCACCGCAGCCCACACACGCCAATCACCCTAGCCTCGCACTCACACCTCCAGTCACCGCGGCCCTCACACACCAATCACCCTACCCTCGCACGCTCACCCCCAGTCACCACAGCACTCACACACCAATCACCCTACCCTTGCACGCTCACACCCCCAGTCACCGTGGCCCACACACGCCAATCACCCCACCCTAGCACCCTCACCCGCCCCGTCACCGCAGCCCACACACAACACACCAATCACCCTACCCTTGCACACTCACACCCCCAGTCACTCCAGCCCTCACGCACGTGCACGCACACCCCTACTGCCACTGCCCTCGCACACTTGGACACAATCCCATCCTGCCCCCGTCACTGACCTTCCCTGACCGAGCTTCGATGGGCTCTGGGAGTGTGTTCCCGCTGAGGCTGGCGAGGAGGGGGCTGCTGTAGGACTGGCCATCGTAGATGAAGAGGTAGTCATAGGTGCACTCTGTGTCCAGGGACGTGAAGGTCAGCACGATGCGGAACCTGCTGTCGGGAGCTGTAACAGGACAGCGGTCACTGCCGATCAGCATGGAACACAGGGCGCAGGTACACCGGCCACCCCCCCCCCCCACCATCACCCCCACGCTGGGGTCTGCTCCCACACAACCCCCTCCCCGCCGTTCTAACCCCATCCTACCCTGGGGTCTGCTCCCACACCACCCCCAGGTCTGCTCCTACACCACCCCCCCCCCCCCATTCTAACCCCCTCTCCCACCCTGGGGTCTGTTCCCCCCAGTCACACTGCTCCCCCAGCCTGGGGTCTATTCTTCCCACTCCCCCCAACACCTCTCCCACCCTGGGGTCTGTCCCCTGCCATTTACACCCCACCCCCACCGCAGGGTCTGTTCCCTCCCCCGTTCTTCCCCACCCCAACTGTTCTCACCCCTCTCCCACCCTGGGGTCTTCTCACCACCCCCTCCCCCTCCCCCGCTCCCCCCACCAAAAAGGAAACAAGGCGATCATCTGTAAGATTTGGGAAGCCGAAATCAGACAGGAACTTTAAGGAACATGAAGCAAGCTGGAAAGGACTCAAGCAAGGAATCGACGGGGCTGGAAGGTGCCACGAGATGGACTTCAGGAAGGCATTTGACAAGGTCCCTCACGGTGGGTTGATCAGATGCAGGGGATCCAGAGTAGTTTGGATTCAGAACTGGCTTGCCCGTAGAGGGTAGTGGTGGAGGGGTGTTACTCTGGCTGGAGATCCGTAACCAGTGGGTAGGGCTGCTCAAGGATTTATGCTTGGAGTCAGAGAACGTCAGCAAAGTGCTAAACTTAAACGGTAGTGTAGCGGTTAGCGTAACACTATTACAGCACGAGTGACCTGGGTTCAATTCCCGCCGCTGTCTAAAGAGTTTGTACGGTCTCCCCGTGACTGCGTGGGTTTCCTCCGGGTGCTCCGGTTTCCTCCCACATTCCAAAGAAACGCAAGGGTTAGGAAGTTGTGGGCGTGCTATGTTGGTGCTGGAAGCGTGGCGACACTTGCGGGCTGACCCCCAGAACACTCGACGCAAACGGTGCATTTCACTGTGTGTTTCAATGTACATGTGACTAATAACAATATCTTATAAGTGTTGGTATTCACTGAGGAGAAGGATGTGGGGGATGGTGAGATCAGTGCAGGGCACGCGAATGTGCTGAGGCATTTTTCGATCAAGGAGATGGTGCTGGTCTCTTGAATAAATCCCCAGGGCCCAATGGGATCTATCCCAGGTTATCCAGGAAACTGTAGGCCAGTGAACCTCACGCACCAGCGGTAGGCAAGCTGTTGGAGAGGGTTCTTAGCGATAGGATTAACTCACTATTGCAAGGACAGGGGCTAATTAGGGACAGTCAGCGTGGCTTTGTGCGGGGCAGGTCACGTCTTACTAACTTGATTCAGCTTTTCTCGAGGAGGTGATGGAAGTGATCAATGAGGGTCGGGCAGTGGATGTTGCCCAACGTGGACTTTTAAAAGGCGTCTTATGGCAGGTTGATCAGGAAAATTAAGATGCACAGGATCCATGGTGAATTGATAGTTTGGATTCAGAACTGGCTTGGCCATAGCAGAGAGTAGCGGTGGAGGGGTGTTATTTTGACTGGAGGTCTGTGAGCCATGGTGTTCCGCAGGGATCGGTGCCAGGACCTCTGCTGTTTGTTTGATGTAAATAATGGACAAGAATAGGGTTAGGTGAGGGGGGTGGTAAGCGTGCAGACAACACAGGTGTGTTAGGTGAAGTTGAGAAGGCTGTCAAATGATAACAGTGGGATATAGATCCATTACAGATGTGGGCAGAGGGATGGCAGATCGAGTTTAATCCGGGGAAGTGTGAGGTGTTACAGATTGAGAGATCAAATGTAAAGGGAAATGTAACATAATCAACGGCAGGACCCTTAACAGTGTTGACGTGCAGAGGGATCTTGGGGTCCAAGTCCACAGCTCCCTGAAAGTGACCATGCAAGTAGATAGGGTGGTAAAAATGGCGTATGGCAGGCTGGCCTTCATCACTAGGGGCACAAACGGTCAGTTGCATAAAACCCCGGTTAGGCAGCGCTTGGTGTGTTGTGCACAACAATGGTCGCCCCATTACAGGAAGGATGTGGAGGGTGCAGGAGAGGTTCACCAGGATGCTGCCTGGACCAGGGGGGAAGAACAAAGAGAGGGATGGACAAGCAGGGGTTGTTTTCCCTGGAGAGGTGGAGGCTGAGGAGAGACCTGATAGAAGTTGATAGATTATGAGAGGCGGAGATAGGGTTGATATCCAGAACCCATTTCCCAGAGTGGACATGTAAAATACCAGAGGGCATAGGTTTAAGGTGAGAGGGGAAAGTTCAAAGGGGATGTCTGGGGAAAGGTTTTTTTTAAACACAGCGGTGGGTGCCTGGAGTGCATCGCCAGGGGTGGGGGTGGAGGCAGATACGATAGAGGGGTTTAAGAGGCTTGTAGACAGGCACATGGATGTGCAGGGAATGGAGGGGAGACGGATTGCGTGTGGGGAGCGGTGGGGAGACGCATCATGCACGGGGAACCAGTGGGGTGGGGGGGGGGGGGGAATCACGTGCAGGCGGAAGGGATTTAGCTTGGTTCGGCATTGTGTTCAACACAGACATCACCATCCCCTGGCTGGGCTCTGCTCCCCCACCGGGGTCTGCACCCCCCCAGTTCCCACCTCTCCCCCCCACCCCACCGGGGTGTACATCCCACTACCCACCTGCCTGTTCTCACCCCTTCCTGTTCTCACCACCTGCCGGGCTCTACACTACTCTGCGGGAGCTCACCCTCCCCAAGGTCTCATCCCCCTCCCCAGGCTCCGCTTTTTTCCCCTGTTCTCTCCCCTCCCTGGGAGCTCACTCCCCCCCTAAGAACCCCACTTCCACTCTGCCCCCCCTCCTCCATTCTCTCACCACTCCCCGGGTGCTCAACCCCTCCCCAGGAGCTCAAACCCCCCTCCCCGTCCTCCCCCATCCCCCTGCCCGGGAGCCCACCCCCCCCCCCCCCACGTTCTCTCCCCTCCCCCTGTCCAGGAGCCCACCCTGCTCTGCGTTCTCTCCCCTCCCCCATTCTCTCCCCTCCTCCCCGGAGCTCACCCACGATCAGCCACTCGCAGTTGCCGTTGACGGAGTAGTTGCCACTGCCGTCGGTCAGGAAGCCGGGCTGCTGGTGCTGCAGGAGCTGCCGCTGTCCCTTGCACTCGCCAGCACGGCCCTGCTCACACAGCAGGACCAGCAGGACCAGCAGGACCAGCACAGCACTCAGCCCACCAGCAGCAGGGCTCCAGGGGGTGGGACCCATCCTCGGCGCTCCCGCGGGGCCCGGCCAGCCGGCCAAGCCCCAGGCTCCAGCCTGTCCCACCAGGCCCGGTCACTGCCTGCAGGGGTCCAACGTCACCTCCGGCCTCCCCTAGGGGCAAAGGGCAGTCAGATCCAGTGGTGAGCCCCTCCTGGAGAGCATCCCTCCCTCCCCCCTGGAGACCGTCCCTTCCTCCCTCCTCCCTCCCCCGCATCCTGGGGGCCTCCCTCCCTTTGCCCCCTCTCCCCCCCCCCCATCCTCCACACCATCCCTTCCCCCGCTTCCTGCCCCTCCGGACGATCCCTCCTGCTTCCCCAAGCACACTCTCTCCTCCCCAATACCATTCCTACACACCCTCTACTCTTCTCTCATCCACTTTCTCCTTCCCTCTGTCCTTCTATCTCCCCCACTCCACTTCCACACCCCTACCTCTCCCTCTCTCCACCCCTCCGTCCCTGACCCCCACCTCTCACTCCTTCCATCCATATCTGTCTCTCCTTCTCCAACCCTGTTCATCTCTCCCTCCCCTCGGACCCACACTCCCTGCCCCAAATCCACAAATTCCCTCCGCCATTCCCTTACCCCCCACCCACACAATGCCCCCCACTCCCTCCTCACCCTGAACACAGTCCCCCTCACTCCCACACACACTCCCCCTCCTTCCCTCCAGCCCTACCCCCACCACGCTCACCCCCCTCCGCCCCCACTCCCGTCAGCCCCTCTCCATCCCCCTCTGCCCCATACACTCTCTCCGTCCCCTTCCCTCCCTCACACACTCCCCCTCCCAACACTCCACCCCACTCTCCCCTACACACACTCCCCCATACCCTCTCATCCTCCACCCAACACAGTCCCCCTCCCTCATTCATTCCCACCCTCGCCCACACTTACCCCCTCCCCCTCACGTTCATTCCCTCACTCCCTCCCTCCTTCCCCTCCTCTCCCCATTCCCTCACTCCATTCCCTCCCCCTATTCCCACTCACCTCTCTCCCTCACTCCCCCATTCCCTCCCCTCCCCCCTCCATTCCCCTATTCCCTCCCCTCACTCATTCCCTCCTCCCCTTACTCCCACCTTCCTCCCTCCCCTCCCTTCACCCCCTCACCCCACTCCCACCTCCCACCCCACCCCTCACCCCACTCCCACCTCCCTCACCTCACCCCTCACCCCACTCCCACCTCCCTCACCTCACCCCTCACCCCACTCCCACCTCCCTCACCTCACCCCTCACCCCACTCCCACCTCCCTCACCTCACCCCACCTCCCTCCCCCACCCCACTCCCACCCCTCACCCCACTTCCCTCCCCTCACCCCACTCCCACCTCCCTCCCCTCACCCCACTCCCTCCCCTCACCCCACCCCCACCTCCCTCCCCTCACCCCACCCCCACCTCCCTCCCCTCACCCCCACTCCCACCTCCCTCCCCTCACCCCCACTCCCACCTCCCTCCCCTCACCCCACTCCCACCTCTCTCGCCTCTCCCGACCCCTCTCCCACCTTCCTCCCCTCAGGCCTCCTCCAGTCCGTCTGGCGGATCTCGCGACACCCGCCGAGTTCACGGGGCCGCCGCCGTGACGCTGACCAATCGGATCACGAGCCTCCTCTCGGCCCTCCGCCGCTTGGCCAATGGCCAGCGGGCAGCTGATTCGGGGCCCGCCAATCAACAGGCGGGGGCGGATCCGCCAATCACGGCGGGGACAACAAGACCGTCCGCCAATAGGAATGTGGCTCCGTATCAGTCAGCCAATCAGCAGGCGGGGGCGGTTCTGGCAGTCACAAGGCGAAGGACAACAAAGGCATCGGCCAATAGGAATGTAGAACTGGATCAGTCAGCCAATCAGAAGGCGTATCTATTATTCACGGCGGGGGGCAACAATCGCATGGGCCAATAGAAACGTAGAACCGAGTCAGTCAGCCAATCAGCGGGTCCGGAGCATCAGAGCGGAGGCGGTTCTCCGGCAAATCCACAGACTGGATCCCCCCATGTCCTGGAGATCCGGGATGCCACAGACTGGATCCCCACCCTGATCCCAGTAACCCTCAGACCAGACCCAGGCACGTTCCTGTGTGAAGATCTCTCTCCCACAGCGGAGTCACCAACTCAATGCCTGAAATCCAGACCAGGAAAATATCGACCTGCCTTTGTTAAGCACTCATCCCAAGGCAAAACCCTGCAGAGCCTGGTGGAAATGCTCCACTGTACAGGAGCATCAATGGGGAGGGAATGGGATAGTGTTTGGGGCCAATGACGTTTCATCAGAAGGTTGGGAATGAAATAGGAGTTAGAGCCATATTCATAGAGTAATACAGCATGGAACCAAGCCATTCAGCCCAACTCATCCATGCTGACCAAGATGTCCACGTAAGCTGGTCCCATTTGCCCGCACTTGGCCCATAGCCCTGACAAAGCTGAGTGAGCTAGTGAAGGGGAGTGGGGAAGTAAACACAAGGGTAAGGATGGTAGAGCGGAGGAACTGTGGTTGACAAGAGACATAGAATATCAAGAGGCAGCTTACCTAAGGGTTTAGAAAGCAAGGATGAGACAGCGCCCTGGAGAGTTAGAAGGTAGCCTGGAGGGAGCTTAGGAATGGATTTAGGAGAGCTAGAAGGGGGCATCAGATGTCCTTGGCGAGTAGGATCAAAGAAAACCCCAAGGCGTTCTACACGTATGTGAAGAATAGGAGGATGACTAGAGTGAGGGTAGGACCGATCAGGGATAAAAGAGGAAACGTGCCTGGAGTCAGAAGAGGTAGGGGAGGTCCTCAATGAATACTTTGCTTCAGTATTCACCAGTGAGAGATACCTTGATGTTTGTGAGGATGGCGTACAACAGACTGATATGCTAGGGCATGTCACCGTGAGGAAAGAGGATGTGCTGGAATGTTTGTAAAACATTAGGATAGATAAATCACGGGGGCTGGACGGGATATATCCAAGGTTATTACAGGAAGCGAGGAAAGAGATTGCAGCGCCTTTGGCGATGATCTTTGCGTCCTCACTGGCCACAGGAGTGGTGCCAGATGATTGGAGGGTGGCAAATATTGTTCCATTGTTTAAGAAAGGGAGTAGGGATAACCCTGGGAATTACAGACCAGTGAGTCTTACTTCAGTGGTGGGCAAATTACTGGAGATTTATGGGCATTTGGAGAAGCAAAAGATGTATTTCACTGTGTTTTAATGTAAGATACCTTTGAGTCACGTACATCAAAACACCCCGTGAAATGCGTCTTTTGCGTAGAGTGTTCTTGGGGTCAGCCCGCAAGCGTCGCCACGCTTCTGACGCCAACATAGCATGCCCACAACTTCCTAACCCATTTGTCTTTGAAAATGTGGGAGGAAACCAGAGCACCCGGAGGAAACCCACGCGGACACACGGGGAGAACATACAAACTCATTACAGACAGCGGCTGGAATTGAATCCTGGTCACTGGCGCCGTAAATGTGTTATACTAACCGCTACACTACCGTGCCTGCCATACGTGACTAATAAAGAAACCTTATGTCTTGAAAATTGTTGTTTTGCAGCAGCAGTACAGAGCAGGACTTAAAAATTACTGTTATGAATAAATAAATAGTGCAAAAGAGGAATAATGAGGCAGTGTTCATGGGTTCGTGGACCTTTCAGTAATCTGATGGCGGAGGGGAAGGAGCTGTTCCTGAATCGTTGAGTGCAGGTTTTCAGGCTTCTGTACCTCCTCCCCGATGGTAGTAACGAGAAGAGGGCATGTCCCGGGTGGTCACCTGGTTCCAATGGAATGTCACTGACCTCCTCACTGGTCACTAATGCTGCTGACTGCTGGGTGTTCTGGCGTTTATAGATTTTATTATTGTAGTTCACCACCCCAGGACCATCCCAAATGCACTGCAGTAGCAGTGTCCTGCTGAAGTGTACCCAGTGTCGTAACACGTGGAATCCGGCAACTCACCAAGAGCAGACCAGGTAATTTTCAAAGTAGAAATAAAGGTCGGCTGCCAAAGGTGTCCCTGATTCCCCGATCCACTGGTGCTGAGATCCTTCACGCTGCCCTTGGAAACATTGGCGGAACCGACCAAGCCTCGGCATTGCGGCTTGGCTCACAGGCAAGGCAGGGATGTCAGCATGCGGTGCAGGGAGAATAAAGGGAGGGTCGAGGGGGAACGGAAGGCGAGGGTGGTGAGTGGATGGAGGGAGTTTGGGGGGGGAGGAGGGTGGTAGTGTGATGGATTGGTGGTGGTGGTGGTGGTGGGGGGGGGGGGTGGTTTGGGGAGATTCAGTTCACAGGTAGGGGGAGATGTTCAGGGGAAGTTTTGGGAGATGTTCCAAAAGGTCCTCGCCATGATAACAAATGGTGGGGGTAGAAGGAGAGAACGGTGGGGACAGGGGGAGGGAGACTGTGGGCTTAGTATATGGTTAGACAGCACTCTGGGATAGCAAAGGAGACAGGGGTCTGTGGATGAAGGGGGATGGGGACTGGGGTCTGTGGATCGAGGGGGTTGGGGACTGGGGTCTGTGGATCGAGGGGGTTGGGGACTGTGAATGGGGACTGGGGTCTGTGGATGGAGGGGGTTGGGGACTGTGGATGGGGACTGGGGTCTGCGGATGGAGGGGGTTGGGGACTGGGGTCTGCGGATGGAGGGGGTTGGGGACTGGGGTCTGCGGATGGAGGGGGTTGGGGACTGGGGTCTGTGGATCGAGGGGGACTGGGAAGTTGGGAGGGGTTCTGCAGGGAACCGTACACATGAGATCACACTCCCTCCTGCGGTTGACCGTAAGCCGCTCGGAGTAAGCTGGAGTCTGGCTCGTACTCTGTGGATACAGACTTTATTTGATGCAGGACATGTAATTCACTGCGCAACCGTGTAGACTCCAGGCAGCCGAAGGTCACACGTACCCTTCACAGATCACGCTGTATCTGTGGAACCTGCAGCTGAGCTGCTCACCATGGCTGGGGATGCAGGGGTTAAAAGCCAAAGTGCCAGTCAATTGGAGGAAGTGCCAGGGCTGCAGACATGGTTGTCCCAGAACCCCTGGGAATGCTGGAAGACTGTGCCTCCTGGGAAACCACAAACTCCCCCCGAACTGCCTTCAGTGGGGCAGGCCCATGGGCGCAGTGTCTGAGGTTGGGGGGTCAGTGGGAGCGCCAGGTGTCCGGCGGACTTTGTGGACGGGTGGGGTGGGTAGGTGACCACCCCGCAGGAGGAGGTCGGGCAGGGCACTGGGAGAGTGTCTGACAGAGCAGGTGGCGATAGACTTGCTCTGGGGGAGAGGGTCAGTAGCCGCAGGTCCCCGGGTTTAACCGGGGGCAGGACTGGTCGCTGCCGGGGAAGAGCCGGGCACCACGAGGCACAATCGGTGAGTGTCCGACAGAACCAGAGAGGGGGAGCGACACGCCGAACTGCCGGAGGGACCCAGCGGCTCTGCGGAGGGAGTTGACGTCTCGGCCCGGGAACCTTCGCCTGGACCCGCCAGTCCAGTCAGGATGGAGGGTCTCAACCCGAAACGTCCACTCCCTCCACAGGCGCTGCCTGACCCACTGAGTCCTTCCTGCGTTTGGTGTGTGGATCCAGATTCCAGTGTTTGCCATCTCCCCGTCTCACTGGGAAGCGGGGGCGACTTCCTCCCAAGAACGCGGCGGCCGTTTGATGTCACACGGTGCCACAGTAGCGACCTCCCGGTCAGTAACTCCACCCACGCCCCCCCCCCCCCACCCCAACCGAGTCCAGGAACCCACCCCCCCCATGCCCTGGGATACTCCCTCCTCACTGTGAGGAACACACGGATGGGCTGAGCCAGTGGGAGCTTCAGTACCCGAGTGTGATCACCGGGACTGGGAAACACCGCACCGAACCCCCCCCCCCCCCCCCACAACATCACTCAACAACCCCCCACCCCCCCGACGGGGTCCCACACCGCCCCCGTCAGGGGCTGTGCTCCAAGGGTTTGCAGGCAGCCTCCCCTAGCTGCTGCAGCACCTGGGCGTGGATCAGCCTGCAGACCTGCGCGTATGCCTGGCGGGTCAGGTGCAGGTAGTCGTACAGGTCGCCGTGGCTCAGCGTGCCATCCGGGCTGACGAAGCCGGGGTCCACGTCCAGGAAGCAGGCGCCAGGGATCGCCCGCACCAGCTCGTTCACCTGGGCGTTCTTCACCCTCAGAGGGTTGGGGTCCCTACCCCGCGGCAGCAGGCCCTGTGGAACAGGCCAGAGGTCGGGTCAGAAGGTGCGAGGGGGTCACACGGCACGAAGACAGGCCCTTCGGACCAACCCCTCCCTGCCCACCCGAGCCAGTCCCAGTTGCCCGTGTTTGGCCCACATCCCTCCAGACCTCCCCTGTCCATCGGAATCAGACTCGCTGCTGGCTCAGATGACAGGAAATTTGTTGTTTGGTGGCAGCAGTACAGTGTGAAGACATAAAATTACCCCGTACCTGTCCAAATGTCTTTTAAATGTAACTGTACCCGCCTCTACCACTTCCTCTGGCAGCTCGTTCCACACACCCACCACCCCCTGTGGGAAAAACTTGCCCCTCAGGTCCCCTTTAATTCTTCCCTCTCTCACTGTAAACCTGTGCCCTCTGGTTTTAGACCCCGCCCCTCCTACCCTGGGGAAGACTGTGACCGTCCACCTTATCGACACCCCTCGTGGTTTTATAAACCTCGATCAGGTCACCCGTCAGCCTCCTTCGCTTCAGGGAGAACAGTCCCGGCCTGCCCAGCCTCTCCCTGTAACTCCAGCCCGCCAGTCCCGGTGACGTCCCCGTGAATCCTCTCCCATTGAATGACGTCCAATGGCAGGGCGACCAGAACTGTGCGCAGTGCTGCAGGTGTGGCCTTACTGTCTTGTACGTTGGAGGGGCAGGGGCTGGGTGGGGGAGGGGAAGGGGGGAGAAGAGGAGGAGACGAGTGGGGGGGAGGGGAGATGGGGGCAAGGTGGAGGTGAGTAGGGGTGGGGAGGATGGGGTGAGTAGGGGTGGGGGAGAGGAGGGGAGGGGTCAAGAGGAGGGGGTGGGGGGAAGATGGGGGGGCAGGAGGAAAGGTGCGGAAGATCAGGGGGCGGGAGGAAACCTCTAACACACCCTCCGCTCCCATGACTCTTCCCGACCCCTGGGACCACTGTTCAATCCCAGCCCCCTCCTTACCACCCAACCCCGCTACCCTCACTCCTCGCACCCCCTCCACCTCTCCCCCCTCCACCGTCACTACCTGAACACCCCCACCCCGTCACCCCTCCTTCCTCCCCACCACCCAGCTCTCACTCCCCACCCTCCCTTCTTCCCGTCACTTCCCGATACCCACCGCCCAGTAATCCCTCCCTCCTCCCCACCCCCAGCCATCGCCGAACGCCTCACTGCCCCCCACTCACCAGCACGATGACCCGAGCCTGAGGCTGCCGTTGGTTGAGGAGACGGACGATGGCCTCGATGCCCCCGGCCACCTGCTCGGCCGTGTGGCCGTGGTTATTTGTGCCTACCCACAGCACGATCACCTGCAGAGGTACGGGACAGTCAGTTCCACACAACGTCGTCGTTCCCTCCACCCCCCCCACAGCTCCCCCTCCCCTCCCCAGCCCGAATCCCCACCCCAGCCCCCACTCCCCGAATCCCCGTCCCCAGCCCCCTCCCCGAATCCCCCCAGCACCCCCTCCCCTCCCAGAATCCCCGACCCCAGCACCCTCTCCGAATCCCCCCAGCCCCCTCTCCCCTCCCCGAATCCCCCCAGCCCCCCTTCCCAACCCAAATCCCCATCCCCAGACCCCCTCCCCTCCCCGAATCCCCATCCCCTCCCCGAATCCCCGTCCCCAGCCCTCCCTCCCCTCCCCGAATCTCCCCAGCCCCCCTTCCTGACCCGAATCCCCGTCCCAGCTCCCCCTCCCCTCTCGGGGGAAAGACCGTGACCGTCCACCTTATCGACTCCCCTCGTGATTTTACAAACCTCTATCAGGTCACCCCTCAGCCTCCTTTGCTCCAGGGAGAACAGTCCCAGCCTCTCCTTATAACTCCAGCCCTCCAGTCCCAGTAACATCCTTGTGAATCATTTCTGCCCCCTCTCTGGCTTAGTGATGTAAACCGGTTTATTATCGTCACAGGTACCGAGGTATGGTGAAAAACTTTGTTTCTCATGCCATCCATAGAAATCATGCAGGCACGGTAGTGTAGCAGTTAGCATAACGCTATTACAGTGCCAGCGACCCGGGTTCAATTCCGACCGCTCTCTGTAAGGAGTTTGTACGTTCTCCCCGTGTCTGCGTGGGTTTCCTCTGGGTGCTCCGGTTTCCTCCCACATTCCAAAGACGTACGGGTTAGGAAGTTGTGGGCATGCTGTGTTGGCACCGGAAGCGTGGCGACACTTGCGGGCTGCCCCCAGAACACTCTACACAATGATGCATTTCACTGTGTGTTTCGATGTACCTGTGACTAATAAACGTATCTTACCTTAAACCTTTCCTGTCCACGTGTCTTTAAAACATTGCGATTGTGCGCACCTGTACCACTTCCTCCGGCAGCTCGTTCCACACACTGCCTGCTCTCTGGGTGGAAAAGTTGCCCCACAGATTCCTGTTAAATCTCTCCCCTCTCACCTTATACGTCTGCCCTCTAGTTTCTGATTCCTTTTCCCTGGGAAAAAGACTGTGTGCATTCACCCTTCATGATTTTACCGACCTCTGTAAGGTCACCTCCTCGTCTCCCACACTCCGAGGGATAAAGTCCTCGGCTGCCCAGCTCTCGCTGTAACTCAGGCCCTCGAGTGCCGTACCTTTGGCCTGATGTTTTCCAGCTCCCCGTGCTGCAGCCTCCACAGAACGTGCTGAGTGGCGTCTCCTCCAATCCCAAAGTTCAGGGCGTGCAAAGGGGAGAATAACTCCTGCCAGATCTGGAAAAGACACGGGGTGGGGTGGGGGGAGTGGTGAAGACAGGGTCACACAGGGTCAAAGGAGCAGGGGGTGCGGCGGGGGCGGCGAGATGGCAAAGGGCCGGTACCTGGAGTGAGAGCACAGCAGCAGGGCAGTGGGAGAGAGACAGCAAGTTGGAACCCGGGGTGGCGGGGGGGGAGGGTGGGGGTGGTGAGCAGAGTGAGATGGGGATGGTGTCCGAGAGAGGCAGAGGAGGGGGCTGCAGCGAGGGGAGGGATCAGGAAGGGAGGGAGGGAGGGTGGGGTCGGTGAGGTGGGGAGGGAGGGGGGAGGGGTGAGAGGGGTGAGGGAGGGTGGGAGATGTGAGAGGGGTGGGGGGAGGGTGGGTGAAGGGGTAGGGAGGGGAGGGGTGAGGGGCTGGGGAGGGGAGGGGTGAAGGGTGGGGTGAGGGGGACGGACCGGAGGAACCAGCAAGGGAGAGGGAGTAGAGGACACGGATGGGATGGCAGATGGTGGGTGGGGCGGGGGGAGGGGGTGGTTGCTCACACACCCTACCCCCTGGGGTTGGCATGGCCACCCCGCCCCCGAAGCTGGCTGCTTGAGCCGCTCCCCCCAACCCCCCATGGGCTCACCTCAAACTGGTGTAGTAACTGGACCAGGGAGTCCCCCACAAACAGCACGTCGGGCTCCTTATCCTTGGTGTCGGCCACAAACCGGTTGTGCTGTGGGAGGGAGGGAGAGCGTCACTGTGGGGCTGGGCTCCCCCCATCACACCACCCCCACCCGCTCAACACCCCTCCTCACACCACCCCCACCCCCTCACACACACCCACCCAGCCCCCTCACACTACCCCCCACCCGCTCAACACCCCTCCACACACTACCCCCCACCCCCTCACACACACCCACCCCCCTCACAACCGCACCTCCCTCATACCCCCACCCACCCCCTCACCCACCTCATACCCCCCTCACACATTCCCACCACCTCACACACACCCCACACCAAACACACACACCTCCTCACACCCTCCAGTGTCCGTGCACACACTCCTCCAGCGTGCGCACACCCCTCCCCCCCACCACACACCCCAACTGTGCACACACCTCCCCACGGGATGCCACAGCCTCCAGTACGTGTGCACACACTCCTCCAGTGCGCGCACACTCACACACACCCCCACCACGCACACACGGGCCACCACACCCTGGAGAGAGTGCTGTTGGGTTGTCGAATCGGCAGGTGACACAACAGTTGGTGGTGAGAAGGATGGTCATCGGCTGCACAGTCACACAGCACAGAAAATGGTTCTTCGGCCCAACTCATCCATGCCAACCCAGCTGCATACCTGAGCTACTCCCATTTGCCTGTGTTTGTCCCATACCCCTCTAAACCTTTCCTATCCATGCACCTGTCCAAATGTCTCTTCAACTGGATTGTGGACTTCAGGAAGGGAAAGTCAGGAGAACACACACCAGTCCTCACTGAGGGGTCAGCGGTGGAAGGGGTGAGCAGCTTCAAGTTCCTGGGGGTCAACATCTCAGAGGCTCTATCCTGGGCCCAACACATTGATGCAGTCATGAAGAAGGCACACCAGCGGTTCTATTTCGTTAGGAATTTGAGGAGATTCAGTACGTCACCAAAGCCCCTTGCAAGTTTCTACAGATGTACGGTGGAGAGCATTCTGACTGGTTGCATCACCGCCTGGTACGGATGCTCCAATGTGCAGGATCGCAAGAGGCTGCAGAGCGTTGTAGACTCAGCCCAGCTCCATCACGGGCACAACCCTTCCCGCCATCAAGGACAAGCATTGTACTTCAAGAGGCGGTGCCTCAAGAAGGTGGTATCCATCACTGAGGACCTTCAGCACTTGGGACATGCCCTCTTCTCGTTACTACCATCGGGGAGGAGGTACAGGAGCCTGAAGACCCACACTCAACGATTCAGGAACAGCTTCTTCCCCTCCGCCATCAGATTCCTTCATTATTCCTATTTTCTGCACAATTTAATTTTGTAATCCATAGTAATTTTACGCCTTTGCACTGTACTGCTGCCACAAAACAAACCACGTCACACAAATCAGTGATTCTGAACCCACCTCTACCACTCCCTCTGGCAGCTCGCTCCAAATACCTACCACCCTCTGTGAGAGAAACTTGCCCCTCGGGTCCCCCTTAAATCCTTCCCCTCTCACCTTGGATCTATACAGCACAGAACGCAGAACAGTACAGCACAGGAACAGGCCCTTCGGCCCACCATGTCTGTGCTGAACATGATGCCGAATTAAACTAATCCCTTCTGCCGATATCTGATTCATCTCCCTCCATTCACTGCATATTCATGCACATCTTGAACCCCTCTATCGTATCTGCCTCCACCACCACCCCTGGCAGCCCCTTCCAGGCACCCAACACTCTCTGTGTAAAAAACTTGCCTCATAAACTTTAAACATTCTAATACTATGCCTTACAGTATTTGACATCTCGACCCTGAGAAAAAGATACCGACTGTCTACCTCTCATAACCTTATAAACTTCCATCAGGTCTCCCCTCAGCCTCCTGCACTCCAGGGAAAACAATCGAAGTGCAGTCATCAGAGAAGTCCCCCGCTTCTGACCTGGTGATGGAAGGAAGGTCACCGAGGAAGCAGCGGAAGGTGGTTGGGCCCAGGACACTGCCCCCAGGACCTCCTGCAGTGATGTTCTGGGACTGGGGTGAACGACCATCTTCCTTTGTGTGAGGTGTGACCTGCCCCGACCACTGGGGGGCTCTTCCCTTTGATGCCCGTGGGCTTTAGGTTTACTAGGGCTCCTTGATGCCACACTCGGTCAAACGCTGCCTCAGTGTCAAGGCTTTAGAGAGGGTGCAGAGGAGGTTAGGATGCTGCCTGGATTAGAGGGCATGTGCTATCAGCAGAGGCTGGACAAACCTGGGCTCTTTTCTCTGGGGCAGCGGAGGCTGAGGGGTGATCTGTTGGAATTATGAGGGGCATAGATAGGGTGGACAAGCAATATCTTGTTCCCATTATTGAGCAAGAGGGCATGCATTTAAGGTGAGAGGGGGTAGGTTCAGAACAGATGTGAGGGGTAAGTTTTTTTACTCAGAGAGTGGTGGATGCCTGGAATGCGTTGCCTGATAGGGTGGTGGAGGCAAATTCATTGGGGGCTTTTAAGAGGGGCTTGGATGGGCACATGAATGAGAGGAAAATGGAGGAATATGGGCATCCTGTGGGTAGGAGGAATCAGCTATGTCGGCACAACATTGTGGCACAACATCGTCGGCACATCTATGTTTGGACCGAGGCTGTGATGAGGTCAGGAGCCGAGTGGTCCCGGTGGGGACCCCCGACTGGGTGTCGGTGACAGGTTACCGGTGAGTTCGACAGCACTGTTGATGACACCTTCCACCACCCTGCTGGTAATTGAGCCGGGACGGTGATTAATTGGATGGAACCTGGCCTGGTTTCCGTGAACAGGATGCACTCGGGATATTTTCCATTCAGGAATGCCAATGCTGTAACCGTAATGGAATAGCTGGTGCAACGCACAAAAGGCAGGATGAACTCAGCAGGTCGGGCAGCGTCTGTGGTGGGGAAACGGGCAGTCGACGTTTCGGGATGAGGCCCTTCACCTGGGATGAAGTCCAGACATAGAACACTACAGCACAGTACAGGCCCTTCGGCCCACAATGTTGTGCTGAAATTTTATCCTGCTCTAAGATCTATCTAACCCTTGCCTCCCACATAGCCCCCCATTTCTCTATCATTCATGTGCTTATCTAAGAGTCTCTTAAATGTCCCTAATGTATCTGCCCCCACAACCTCTGCCGGCAGTGCGTTCCACACACCCACCACTCTGTGTAAAAAAGCTTACCCTGACACCCCCCTTATACCTTCCTCCAATCACCTTGAAATTATGCCCCCTCGTGTTAGCCATTGTCGCCCTGGGGAAAAGTGATTGACAGCCCTGGAGCAGAACATCCCAGTCCAGATAAAGGGTATCGACCCGAAACGTCGATTGCCCATTTCCCCACCACGGGCGCTGCCCAACCCACTGAGTTCCTCCAGAGCCTCACGTGTTGCCCCAGAGTCCAGCGTCTGCGGATCCTCACGTCTCCTCTTGGAATAGCTGGTGGCAGCCCTGAGCTCATCGACAGATTTCCACTGTCGGCTTTCTTAAGGCAGCAGCCGTAGCTGTGCCGTTGCTTTGTAGCTCAGCTGATGTAAGGAAGATTAATGGTACCCAGCTGTGCTCCCAGCTGTCACTATTAATGACTAACATCGATAACTCAATGATAACCAGATCAGGGGAAGGGGGGGAGACATGTTGGTAACAGCGCAGCTGATTCTGCAGAAAGATATGAAATTTGCTGATCCAGAATGGAAGCGACAGAGAGCAGAGTCACCACTTCTGATGAAACAGAGATAGAAGCCGATCTGCGGTTGGCAGCAGCGGATGAGAATGGAGGGAGAGACAAGGGCAGGGATACCTGGCTGCTCACTCACCTGTGACATCCACCGGCCATCGCCCTGGACATCCAGGGGAGCAACGGGAATGGCCGCGGGGTTATCGCCTCCGTCACTCATTCTGCTCAGGGGACCGGGCGCTGGAGGTCTGGAGACCGGGTGGGTGGGGGGTGGGGGGGGGTGGTGCCAGACAGACCTGGAATGGGAGCAGGAGAAAGGCAGGAATGTTACCGTCCTTAGGGCCACTCCATGAAGGGATGGGAGGGGTTGGAAGGTGTGTCGGGAGACCACAGGGGGAAGGGACGGGAGATGGTGGATGAGGGGGAGAGGGGTGGGGGGATGGGGAGAGGGAGGTGTGGGTGACAGGGTAACGGAGACGGGGAAGGGGAGGGAGGGGGACAGGGGAGGCGATGGGGAAGGGGGTGAAGGAGGGGACGGGGTGATGGGGAGGAGAGGAGAGGATGGGGTGATGGGGAGAGGAGGGGACGGGGAGGGGATGGGGAGGAGGGGAGAGGGGATGGGGTGACAGGGATGAAGGGACAGGGACGGGGAGGAGGGGGTCGGGGAGGAGAGGGACAGGGACGGGGAGGAGGGGGTCGGGGAGGAGAGGGACAGGGACGGGGGATGGGGAGGAGTGAGTGGGGGACAGGGAGACGAGGGGGGCAGCGAGCAACAAAATTCACAACATGTCAGTGATAATAAACCTGGTTCTGATTCTGAGGAGGCAGGGGGACGGGGAGGCAGGGGGACGGGGAGGCAAGGGGACAGAGGAGGGAGGGGACAGAGGAGGTGGACGGGGGAGGGGGTGGGGGACGGGGAGGAGGACGGGGGGAGGGAAAGGGGGACGGGGAGGGGGACGGGATCACGGTCAGGGGGAGATCATCTCACGTGGCCAGGTACCCTGTGGCACCAACTCCCTCACACCCGTCCACCCTCTACGTCCCTCCACCACCGATCCCCCTCCCCTTCTGTCCTCTCCTCACACTCATCTCCCATACTCTCTCCTCCTCTTCTCCCCACTTCCCCCCTCTCTCATGCTCCCTCCCCTTTCCCTCCCTCCACCTTACACACTCCCTCCCTTTCCCTCTCCCACCCCATTCCTCTCCCTCGCTCTTTTCCACACCCCTTCCCTCACTCCTTCCCCCTCAACTTACACCCTCTCCCCACTCCCCTCCCTCCTGTCCTCCTCTCCCACTCCCTGCCCCCTCTCTCCCCCCACTCCACCCTCCTGCTCCCAACTCCACCTCCCTCCCCTCCCCCCCTCCTGCCTTCCCCCTCCCATTCCCCTCCCCCTCTCCCCCTCCTCTCTCTCCCTCCGCCCCTCCCTCTCCCCCTCTCTCCTCCCCTCCCCCTCCACTCTCCCTCCGTCATCCCTCCCTCCCACCCACTCTCCCTCCCCTCCCATCCTCTCCACTCTCCTTCTCCACCCTCCTTCCCTCCCTCCCACCCCCTCTACTCTCTCACCTCCCCCACCCCCTCGTCTCCCCCTCCCCGTCTCTCCCCCTCCCCTCCCTCTCTCCCTCCCCCACTCTCTCCCTCCCCCGCCTCCCCCTCCCTCCTTCCTACCCCTCCCCTCTTCCTCCCCCCTCCTCCCTACCACTCACCCCCTCCCCGCTCTCCTCATCCCCCTCTCTCACCCCTTCCTCCCTCTCTCCCCTCCTCCCTCTCTCTCCCTCCCCCTCCCCTTCTCTCCCCTCCCCCTCCCTCCCCTCTGTGACTAATAAGACTAATATGAGTCTTATTTAAAGTGCCGGTATCTCCGCCCGCTCACCGGCATCCGAGATACTGAGACTAGAAGCAGCCCAGAACACTCTCACCTTGTAACTGACCAGAACCTGCCACTTCACCCTGCAACCGACCAGACGCTCCAACTTCACTCTGAAATTGACCGGACCCTGCAATTTCACCCTGAACTGACCGGACCCTACAGTTTCACCCGGAGACTCACCGGACCGTCCAATTTCACCCTGAACTGACCAATTTCACCCTGAAACTGACCAGACGCTCCAATTTCACCCGGGAACTGACCACATCTTCCTGTTTCACCTGGTTCTGACGGGGTGAAACCGGCTTTGAACGGGTTGTCCGTCACTGAACCAGTGACTGGAGAATTCCCCTCCCCCTCCCCCTCCCCTTCAGCTGCCGTTGGACGTGGACAAGGAGACTATTGGATCCCAGTTCCCGAGAAGGTCTAAGTCCCCAGCAATGGCCAGCGGTGAGATTTATGGTCCCACCAGCTGTCCCAAACCCTGGTCCCTGTCCAACGCCCAGATGGAGGGGCTGGAGGGTGCCTGGGACTCCAACGGGACCAACTTCGAGAACTTCTCCATCGATCGCCTCCGGGACTTGCTCGAGTCGGCGCGACACAGCACGGAGACTCAGAACCTCGCCGTCAAAGCGTTCCTGGCGTTGGCTTACTCCGTTTATCATTGGCCTCGCTATCTTCGGCAATCTCCTGGTGTGTCAGACCGTCCTGAAGAACAAGAGGACCGTCACGACCACCAGCCTCTTCCTCCTTAACCTGGCCGTAGCTGATCTCCTCATCACCCTCCTCAACAGCCCCTTCACTCTGGTAGACTCTGTGGCTTTACTGTTGTGTGAGGTTAGTCATCTTCGCCGTGTGTGGCTGGGCTCTGTTGTGCTGATGTTGAGAACGTTAGCCAACGTGTGCACAGCAAGATCCCACGAGCAGCAATGCGACGGATCACTCACTGGAACCTTACTCTGTATTCAATCTGTTTAACCCCTGCCTGGGAGTGTGTGATGGGACAGTGTAGAGGGAGCTTCACTCTGTGTCTGACCCCGGGAGTGTGTGATGGGACGGTGAGAGGGAGCTTCACTCTGTGTCTGACCCCGGGAGTGTGTGACGGGACGGTGGAGAGGGAGCTTCACTCTGTGTCTGACCCCGGGAGTGTGTGACGGACGGTGGAGAGGGAGCTTCACTCTGTGTCTGACCCCGGAGTGTGTGACGGGACGGTGGAGAGGGAGCTTCACTCTGTGTCTGACCCCGGGAGTGTGTGACGGGACGGTGGAGAGGGAGCTTCACTCTGTGTCTGACCCCGGGAGTGTGTGACGGGACGGTGTAGAGGGAGCTTCACTCTGTGTCTGACCCCGGGAGTGTGTGACGGGACGGTGTAGAGGGAGCTTCACTCTGTGTCTGACCCCGGGAGTGTGTGACGGGACGGTGGAGAGGGAGCTTCACTCTGTGTCTGACCCCGGGAGTGTGTGACGGACGGTGTAGAGGGAGCTTCACTCTGTGTCTGACCCCGGGAGTGTGTGACGGGACGGTGTAGAGGGAGCTTCACTCTGTGTCTGACCCCGGGAGTGTGTGACGGGACGGTGTAGAGGGAGCTTCACTCTGTGTCTGACCCCGGGAGTGTGTGACGGGACGGTGTAGAGGGAGCTTCACTCTGTGTCTGACCCCAGGAGTGGTGATGGGACAGTGTGGGAGAGAATTTTACTCCGTATCTAATCCCTCTGCACCTGACCCACCCTGATTGTTGAACACATAAGAAATAGAAGCAACACTTGGCCATTCAGCCCCTCAGCTTCTGATTCTATCCCTCATCACTGACCTTTAACCTCAGGCTCCTTTCCTGACTGACTCCATTCCCTCAATTCTCTTAAAATCTAATGATTTATTGGTTGCTAACCCGCCCCAGATTTGGAGGGAGCTTTCACACTGTTAGATTCTGAAGTCAGTTGGCTTGAAGGCCAGCACACACCCTCTCCACCTCAGTCTGTCTGTCCCACATGGAGAATAATTCTTTGGTCCCAGAAAGCAATATGAACTTTACTTAGCAAGGAAGCAATCTCCCAGACTGACTCAGAGCACCAGAGAAGATTGTTAGGTTGACTAAAGGTGAATCAGTGTTTTAGACGGAGAGCGGGGTGAAGGAGAGTGGAGGGAGCAGGAAGATCGGAGGGAAGGGTTGCAGGGTGCAGCACCAGGGAACATCCCAGCTCTAAGCCTCTGCCTCCAACACTGGGAGACAGTGAGTGAAGCTGTGGTTTCCTGTGTTATTTTCCTGCATTGGTGAGTTTGTCCAGTGAGGAGAGATTAAACAGCATGGTTCTGTACTGTCCAGAGTCTAAGAGGATGAGAGGGGATCTCATTGAAATGTACAAAATTCTGAAATGACATAGTTGATGCTGGGAGGATGTTTCTCCTGGCTGGGGTGTCTAGAGTCATGGGACATAGTCCCAAAATAAGATATTAGTAATTCAACTCAGAACTGGGGAAATTTCTTCACCCAGAGGATGCTGAGACTTTAGAATCCTCTCCCCAAGAGGGCTGTGGCTGCACGGTCACTGAGTGTATTCGAGACGATTGGCAGAATTTTAGATCCTGACGGAATGGAGGGATATGGGGTTGGAGCAGGAAATAGCCACTGAGGTAACAGATCAGCCACGATCTTATTGGCAGACACAGTAGTGTAGTGATTAGCGTAACGCTGTTTCAGCGCCAGGACCTGGGTTCAATTCCCGCTGCTGCCTGTAAGGAGTTTGTATGCTCTCCCCGTGTCTGCGTGGGTTTCCTCCGGGTGCTCCGGTTTCTTCCCACATTTCAAAGACGTATGGATTAGGAAGTTGTGGGCGTGCTATGTTGGCGCCGGAAGCGTGACGACACTTGTGGGCTGCCCCCAGAACACTCTATGCAAAAGGTGCATTTCACTGTGTGTTTCGATATGCATGTGACTAATAAAACAATCTTATCTTATTGAATGAGAGAGCTCTTGAGGGCCCAAATGGCTGTTTCTATTTCATACTGTATGTTTAACATTACCGAAGGGGAATTAATTCCTGGCTTGGGTTTTGGGATCAGGGAATGGATGGGTTGGGGCAGAGGGTCAGTGTGTCGGGACAGAGGGTCAGTGCGTCGGGACGGAGGGTCAGGGTGTCGGGATGGAGGGTCAGTGTGTCGGGACGGAGGTCAGTGTGTTGGGATGGAGGGCCAGTGTGTTGGGATGGAGGGTCCATAGGATTTGGACAGTGGGTCCATCGGATGGGATAGATGGTCTACAGATTGGGATAGAGCATCCGTAGGTAAGGATGGAGAGTCAGTAGGTTAGGTTGGGGCAGAGTACATGGGTTGAGATAAGAGTATAGATAGTTGGGATTGTGGGGTCTGGATTGAGTTGGAAAGTCTGTGGATTAGGACAGAGGGTCTATATGTTGGGACAGAAGTCCATGGATTGGGATATAAGGTCCATGTGTTGGGACAGGGTGTCCATGGATTGGGATAGAGGATATGTAAGTCAGGAAAGAGAGGTCTGGATCGAACTAGAGGGCTGTGGGTCGGGATAGGCTGCTCATGGGATGGGATAGACATAGATAGCAATAGTCATGCTCACAAGAGAGTCACTGCACCGGGATCTGGTTGTGTGCATCCGTTTCACAAAGTGGAATTTTCTGCACACTGGCTTCTTGTTGCTACATGAAGCGCATGATTCTCCTGAATGATGTGTCCTTCTTGTAATGACCTTTATTAGCTTAAATGCACCTTTCCACCCTGCAGAAATAACCAGAAGTAATCGTGACCAATGGGGTCTGTACCCGTGTATAATGCTGCAACCCTCGCACAACGTGTCCAGCTCTGTATAAACCTCCTATCGAAACATAGACTTATTACAGCATGGAAGGAGGCCCTTCATCCCATCAGGTCTGAACTAGCTCCCAGCAGTGCAATCAAGTTAGATTCATAATCAGGCTCTATACAGATGATATTTCCTTGTGTATTTTGAATCCAATTCCCTTGGGAAAGCCTTGATTGATTGTTTGCACCAATCTGACAGATTGTCAACATTTTCCATAACTCCAGTTCCTTTCTCTACATAGTCTGACATGCAGGTAACTCTGGTCTATTGTACATGTTCAAAGTCAAAGTCGTGATTTTTGTCAGCTGCACAAGTCCATGTGTGCACAAGAGCAATGAAAATCTTACTTGCAGCAACATCACAGGCACAGAGCATTATATAAGTAGCATTCACAAGACATAAATTAAACATATTATACACAATTTTTTACAAGAAAGAAGACAATTTAAAAACAAAAAACAAATTCCATTTTGGTGCAAAGTGATCAAAATGGTTACAGTGTTGCTAAACTTCAGTGATTGGGGTTGTGCCGGTTGGTTCAAGAACCGAATGGTTGAAGGGAAGTAGCTGTTCCTGAACCTGGTGGTGTGGGACTTTAGGCTTCTGTACCTCCTGCCCGATGGGAGCTGTGAGAAGATGGCACGGCCCGGATGGTGGTGATCTTTGATGATGGATGTTGCCTCCTTGAGGCAGCGCCTCCTGTAGATACTCCCGATGGTGGCGAGGGATGTGCCGGTGATGTATTGGGCAGAGTCCACTACTCTCTGCAGTTTCTTGTATTCCTGCACATTCGAATTGCCGTGCCAGACCATGATACAAACAATCAGGCAACCAGTGCTCTGGCCTACTTGTAACTTTTTCTACATTGTCTCATGTGTAGTTGAAACCTCTGCAGAAAGTAGCGAATCTCTGAAATTCTGCCTCGGAGGATTGCAGAGGCTGGATCACTGGGGTAGTTAAAGAGGAGGTGGATAAACCTTTGAAAGGCCAGGGAAACCCACACAGTCACAGGGAGAACATGCAAACTCCACACAGACAGTCCCGTGTCCAACACAGTTTGGTTCAGTTCCACAAGTGACTCCAGTCTACAGCCCCTCCTGGTCTGGCCACCATTCTGACCTTTGCCTTGCTGTTCCTCAGGTCCGTTTCGTGAACAGCAGCTGGGTCTTTGGGACGACCATGTGTCACATCAGCCGGTTCTCCCAGTACTGCTCTCTGCACGTTTCGGCACTGACTCTAACAGCGATAGCACTGGATCGGTACCAGGTACGGGTTTCGCCTTTGTATTGTCATCTTCTGGCATCACTGAAGTACAAGAAACAGGCCCTTCAGCCCACTGAGTCCGTGCAAACACCTACCTGCACCTCCCTCTTTTTATTCTCCCCGCAGGGCAATCACATTCGCTGTCACCTCTCTCATATTCCCATCAACTTCCCCCCCCCCCCGATTCTACCCCTCACCCACACACTAGGGGGTCAATTAACCCCCGACCCGTGTCTTTGGGATTGGGGGATGTGGGAGGGAACTGGAGCACCCGAGGGGAACCCACACGGTCACAGGGAGAACGTTCCAACTCCACAAACACATACACACACACACACACACACACACACACACACACACACACACACACACACACACACACACACACACACCACACACACACACACAGTGCCGGAGGTCGGAATCGAACCCGGGTCTCTGGATCCGTAAGGCAACGTCTCTACCCATTGCGTCACTGCGTCGATCCAGATGAATCATGGAGCGTCTCACCATTGAAATTAAATTCCATTTTTCTCTTCTTCCTACCTGCACATTTCTCCGCTAGATACTCCATCACTAGCAGAGCTGCTTCCTCATAGGTCTAGCTATTCAGCTTGTGTAGGAACCTCTTCTTGAAGAAGGTAGCAATTCTCTGAAATGTTCTGCCTTGGAGAGTTGTGTTGTTGTCAAAGCCGAGTTTATCGTCATCTGCACAAATGTGTGCACGGGTGCAATGAAAAACTTACTTGCAGCAGCATCACAGGCACAGAGCATCAGAGACGCACATTCACAAGAAAAACATAAATTAACAACATAAGTTAAATAAAATTATACAAGGACACAATTAGAACAACAAAAAAACAAAGTCCATTGTAGTGCAAAGTGGTCACAGTGTTGCTATACTGAGGTAGTGATCAGGGTCAGGTTGTGCCGGTCGGTTCAAGAACCGAATGGTTGAAGGGAAGTAGCTGTTCCTGAACCTGGTGGTGTGGGACTTCAGGCTTCTGTACCTCCTGCCTGATGGGAGCTGCGAGAAGATGGCACGGCCCGGATGGTGGGGATCTTTGATGATGGATGTTGCCTTCTTGAGGCAGCACCTCCTGTAGATACTCCCGATGGTGGGGAGGGATGTATTGGGCAGAGTCCACTACTCTCTGCAGCTTCTTACATTCCTGCGCATTTGAATTGCCGTCCCAGACCTGTCAACAAGAGGCTGGATCACTGAAGGTTATTAAAGAGGAGATGGATAAATATTTGAACAATCGAATTCAAGTAATGAAAGATTTAATTCAAGTGATTAAATCAGGAACTTTAAAACAAAATGAGCTATTCTCAGTAAGTGTGAAACCAGTGATGATTGTAAAAACTCCTCTAGTTCACTGATGGTCTTCAGGAGAAGAAATCTGCTCTCCTTACTGGTCTGGGCCTGTATGTGACTCCAGACCACTCACTTAACTCTTTAACTGCCTCAGCAGTTCAGGGGGGCATTTAGGGAGGGCAATAAATGCTGCCAAAGTCATTTTAAAAACGTGGGTGTATGTGTGTGTGTTTGTGCTTGTGTGTGTGTGTGTGTGTGCGCGCAAGTGTGTGTTTGCATGTGTGTCTACATGTGTGTCTACATTTCAGAGAACTGCTACCTTCTTCAAGAAGAGGTTCCTACACAGCTGAATAGCTGGACCTATGAGTGTGCAAATGTGTGTGCATTTGCATTTGTGTGTGCATGTGTATGTAGGTCTGTGTGTGTACGTGTGTGTGCACATGCGTGCGTTCGTGTGTACACACCTTTGTGTGGTGTGTGTGCGTGTGTGTGTGTGTGCGTGTGTGTGTGTGTGTGTGCGTGCGTGTGTGTGTGTGCGTGCGCGTGTGTGTGTGTGTGTGGAGTCTTTTGGATTTTAGATTTCCTTTAGATGATTAGCTAGGGAAGGAGATGGTTGATGTGCATGGGGGCGAGGCAGGACCCTGCTTACTGACCACCACACTCCCTCAATGGAGGCAGCAAGAAGCATCTTATTTACACGGCAAGCGGCTACGATTGGTCTGCAGTACGCACAGGCTGTGACAAAGCGCAGCCACGTAGTGAGCTGGGGGAAGAGTCACTCAAGTGAGGAAAGGAGCTGTGCAGTGTTGCGTAATTACTCACCTCTGCACTGGAGAAACCGAACACAGATTGGGTGATCACTCTGTGGGGTACCTGCGTTCAGTCCACAGGGGTGACCCTCAGCTCCCCGTTGCCTGCCACTTAATTCTCCGTCCCAGTAACACTCTGACCTATTGGTCTGTGGCTTCCTGACTGTTACAACAAGGCCGAACGCAAGCTTGAGGAACAGTAGCACCTCTTCATCTGTCTAGGCACATTGCAGCCTGCAGGACTTAATATCGATTTCGCCAACTTTAGGTAACTCACTCTTTCTTTCCGTCTGTATCAGAAATGGTCATTTTTGCCTATCATCACTTTAGTTCAACTTTCCTTATTCTCTTCGTCTGGTCTGGCTTGCTGGGTATGTCCCACAGCCTGACCATTAATGATACATTACACTAACAAAGGAATGTAATATATTTGCCGCTGCCCCCATTAACTGATTTAGTCTCACCCTATCAAAGATATTTCCACCCACTCCGTCCCTACCTTCTCTGCCACTGAAAACCAATTTATTTTCCTCTCTCTGCCAGTTCTGATGAAGGGTCCTGGACCTGAAACATTGACTGTTTCTCTCCCCACAGATTCTGCCTGACCTGCTGAGTGTTTCCAGCATTTTCTGATCTTATTTCAGACTTCCAGCTTCTGCAGCTTTTTTGATTTTCATCTCTAACTCTCGGTGTTTACTTGCAGGCTATTGTACACCCTTTAAGCCTCGTATGTCCCTCTCCAAAGGAATTATCTGTATCACTATCATCTGGATACTGGCTTCCTGTTTTTTCTTTGCCTCATGCCATTTACCAGAAGTTGTTTCGCTTTTGTACAGGTAAATCTCTCTTAAACACCTTCTCCCCCCCCCACCTCCACCCCATGCCCCACCACCCTTCCCAGCCCTGTGGGGCAGTGAACTGATGTCTATAGCATCTCTGGGACCAAAACATGTCAAACAGCATGAAAACTATTAATCTCATCTTCCAACAGTTGGCCCATTGCCTTCTCTGCCTAGGTGATTCAAGTGCTCATATAGTGACAGCTTGACTTGTTCTTTGACCTCAGAGTCGAACAACATAGAAACAGGCCCTTTGGCCCATCATGCTGATTGTTGTACCTAGCTACACTAATCCCATTTGCCCATATAGCTCCGTAGCCATCTATGCCTTGTCTGTTTAAGTATCTGTCTGAAGGCCTCTTGACTGGCTGATCCCACCCCTTCGTCAGGCAGTGGACTCCATTGTCAACCACGCTCGTTATGAAGGACTTTCCCCTCAGGGCTGTCTAAACCTCCTCCCTCTGACCTTAAACCCGTGCCCTCTTGTCTTAGACGCCAGGGAAAATTTCTGACTATCCATCCTGTCTATGCCTCTGGTAATTTTATATATCCTTATCAGGTCATCCTCAGCCTCCCTAGCACCAGCCAAATTTGTCCAATCTCTCCCTGTAACCAAAGTCCTCCAATCCAGGCAACATCCCAGTGAATCTCCTCTGCACCCCTCTCTAGAGCAATCACATCCTTCCCATAGTGCGGTGCCCAGAACTGCACACAAATGTAGTCTAACCAGTGTTTTGTAAAGTTGTCGCGTGGCGTCCCAAATCTTATATTCTGTGCCCTGACCAATGAAGGCAAGCATTCCATGTGCCTTCTTAACTGCCCTATCCACCTGCGTCATCACTTTAAGGGATCTATGGACTTGTATCCAAGGTCTATCTGTTCATCAACAGTCCTACCATTTACTGTGTACATCTGTCTGTGAAAATCTTTAGAACTTCCATTTCAATGGCACCAATGAACCTTCTCACAGTCCTTCCTAAGATGGTCGACAAGGTTGCTCATCAAACAAAAAGAAAAATGACATCCAGACACAGGAGGAGGTGTGTGGGGGGGGGGGGATGAGCCAGGAATTAGCTGAGAGCCGGGGTGGAGAGATGGAGAGTATTAGGAATCTCGGGAGGGCATGGCTGCCATTGGTGGGGCTGTTTAAATTCCGGCGTGCACAAGAGGGCAGCATTGGAGGGTCGTTTGCAGAGATTAGGGAGTCATGAGAACCAGGGAGGGATTCAGAAAGGAGCGTGGAGGGGTGTAGAGTTTGTACGACGTGCCAGTTGGTGGGTTAATTGGCCACTGTTAATTGCTCCTTAGTGCATAGGTGGGTGGTGGGATAATCCGACTCAGAATCAGACTCTTTCCCAGGGCGACAATGGCTAACACGAGGGGACGTCATTTTAAGGTGATTGGAGGAAGGTGTAAGGGGGATATCAGGGGTAAGCTTTTTACACAGAGAGTGGTGGGTGCGTGGAACGCACTGCCGGCAGAGGTTGTGGGGGCAGATACATAGGGGCATTTAAGGGACTCTTAGATAGACACATGAATGATAGAAAAATAGGGGGCTATGTGGGAGGGAAGGGTTAGATGGATCTTAGAGCAGGATATAATGTCAGCACAACATTGTGGGCCGAAGGGCCTGCACTGTGCTGTAATGTCCTATGTTCCATGTGAGAGAGTGAGAATAGAGAGTGAGGGAATACTCTTGAGGGCTGGCATAGATGGGCTGAACAGCCAACTTCTATCTGATGAGGAAAATGAGATGTGAACCAAATTCCCCTCCCCAGTTTGTACAATCCACTTTGTAAATTAACTCTCGGGAGTCCCAGAGACATTCTGTGTCCAGGAACCCACTCCAAGAGGGAGTGTAGCAGGTGAGGTGCCGAGTTGTAGCAAGAAAGGTTGGAGAGAGGTTTGAGCCCAGTGAGGGTGGGGGTGAGGAAGGAGGGCTTAGTGTGAGGGTGAAGGGTCAGCATGAGGAGGGCGAGAGTTGAGGGAGGGAGGAAGATTCATTGTAAAGATGAGAGTGATCAGGCCCAACCTTGTCCACAACAGCCCAGGAGGAGAGCAGAGACCCCGGAGGAAGTTACAGTGATGGGAGGTGTCAGGAGCCACGGAAGGATGTGAATATCATAGCTTTAGCCTCAGCAGAGCTGGTGTAGGTCAGCGAGAATGGGTGGGGGAATGGGACGAGGTGCCCACGAACGCAGTAGAGGATGCAAGTTGAAGATACGGCAGTGACCTACCACTTCTTCCCAAAGCGACAGTGCACTAACTAAACCGGAGACCTTGGAAGTGCCCATGGCAACAGAAGCAGACTCTCTCTCCGGAGAGAATTATACTCCTTGATTTCTCAAACCGTTCAAGTAGACATAAAATGTAGGTTCTGGACGAGCAATTTCCTTTGAAATCTGCCTCACGAAAAGGTCTCGTTGTTAGGAGTGACTCATCTGAAATGAAAGGCAAATTCTGTGCTTAGAAGGAAACCTCTCCCGCTAAGGACAAGTGCTGCCTTAGATCGACGAGCAGGTCATAAAATGTCACCTGGGGTGAGGGCCAAATTATCACCCCCCCCCTCAAAAAAGGTGTTCTTCTGAAGGGATGGACATGGAAGTGTGAGTTAACCCTCTTTCACACTCTTGCGCGCATTGAAAAGCAGACGACAGTGTGTTGCCAGTGTTATCCCGACACCCAGCTATGGTGGTTCTAACAGTTATTATAGGATCAGCAGTCTGATTTGAGGCCAGAGACATGAGTTCGAATCCCAGAAATGCAGTTAGAAGAATTTATATTCTATTGAATCTGCAATTGTTTAAAAAAAAATCCCTTGTCAATGTAATGGTAACCATGAAATTATAGGATTGTTGTACAAGCCCGTTTGATTCTGAGTTGGAATTAGAACATAGAACATTACAGCACTGTACAGGCCCTTCAGCCCACAATGATGTGCTGACATTTTATCCTGCTGTAAGATCGATCTAACCCTTCCCTCCCACATAGCCCCCCCCCCCATTTTGCTATCATTCATGTGTCTAAGAGTCTCTTAAATGTCCCTGATGTATCTGCCCCCACAACCTCTGCCGGCAGTGTGTTCCACACATCCACCACTCTCTGTGTAAAAAACTTACCCCTTATACCTTCCTCCAATCACCTTAAAATTATGTCCCCTTGTGTGAGCTATTGTTGTCCTGGGAAAAAGTCTCTGCCTGTCCACTCGATCTATGCCTCTTACCATTTTGTGCACCTCTATCAATCACCTCTCATCCTCCTTCTCTCCAAAGAGAAAAGCCCGAGCTCGCTCAACCTATCCTCATAAAACATGCTCTCTAATCCAGGTAGCATCCTGGTGAATCTCCTCTGCACCCTCTCTAAAGCTTTCACATCCTTCCTATAATGAGGCAACCAGAAATGAGCACAATTAATTCTGAAGTCCTTACATGGCAGCATAGTGGCACAGCAGTTAGAATCGCCGTCTCACAGCTCCAGTGTCTCAGGTTCGATCCCGACCTCCGGCGCTGTCTGTGTGCGTGGGGTTTGCACATTCTCCCTGTGACCGTGTGGGTATCCCCCCGGGTGCTCCAGTTTCCTCCCACATCCCAACGACGTGCGGGGTCGGTGGGTTAATTGGCTGCTGTGAATTTACCCCCGAGTGTGTGGCTGAGGGGTAGAATCGGGGGGGGGGGGGGGGGGGGAGGAGTTGATGGGGACGTGCGGGAGAATGAAAAAAGGATGGGGTTAGCGTGGGATTACAGACCCTCCCTGGGTTACGAACGCCCAAGTTATGGACACCCTGTATGTACGATGGAGCGTTTGGGAGACCGGCAGGATGGATGGGGGTGGATTTGCCGGCTGCTGTGGGGCTGCAGGCATCCTCTGCCGGGTGGGAATGGGTTACTCCCACGTGCCTTCTCTCCCCACCGCCCCTGAGCCCCAACAACTTGGGGGCTGGGGTGGAGCCGAGCAGAGCCGGGAGCGCTGAGCGGACTCACTCGCTCACTCACCGGGTCAGCGAGGCCGGCCGGCGGCCACTCTTCCCGCTCCAGCTCGCTTTCCCATCACCGCCGGTCCCGTGGCCTTCTCCCACACACTGTGGAGTCGTTCATTCCCGACTGATGAACAGTTCGGGTTACGAACAGATCTCAGGAGCGTAACCCGGGGACATCAATGGGTGTGTGATGGTCGGCACGGACTAGTGGGATGAATGGCCTGTTTCCATGCTGTATCCCTGTGGCTATAACTTAACCCAGTCTGGGCCTCTATGTGACTCCAGTCTCGCCAATGTGGCTGACTCTTTCCATTGGCGAGGATATCCTGTGAACGAACAAATGAAAGATCCAAACTGAGCCACGAACAGCACCAACAGAACTTTCCCCTCAGCAATATCACTGTAAAACATAACTGTCCCTGCTGGAGCCCCCTCCAGTGCAGCTCTGAGGGAGTGCAGCACTGTTGCAGAAGCTGCCATTCAGCGGAGGTGTGAAATCAAGGTGGACGTGACAGCATAAACAAAAATGGTGTTTGGGAGCTTGTCATCCTGGACGGTATCTCCTCAACCACAGTTTATCCAGTCAATTGCCTCACTTCTTTTGTTGGGATCATGCTGCATCCAAAAGAGTAGCTGGTGTTTGCCCACACTTCAGTAAGCATTCACTAGCCAGGAAGTGCGCCGTCCGTAGTCCTGAAATCACAATTGCCACTGAGATTTCGCACTTCAGCGTCTGTCCGTTATCATGTTTATAAAATCATTTTCTTCTTTGCTTATGTGTTCATGCGATGTGGATTTCCATGGAAGAGCTGGCATTTATTGTCCATCCCTGAGTGCCTCCTGATGGGAGAGCCAACCACATCGATGTGGGTTCTGGAGTCACCTACTGGCCAGAGAGGTTAAGGATGGCAGATTTCCTTCACTGGTGAACCAGGTGGCTTTTAAATTCAATCCAGTTACTATTATTGAGGATAGCATTTTTTAAAAAATTACAATTTACTTAATTACTTGAATTTAAATTTCTGAACTGCCATGGTGGGATTTGAACATGTCTCTGAACTAATAGTCTAGACCTCTGGCTACCAGTCCAGTAACAACTGCAATGATGCCATATCCAATCTGTCATTGGCTAAGTGTTGAAAGCAAGGAAAAGAGGCAGGAGTTGACCATTCAGCCCATTCTTCCCCGTACTATTCAATAACCTCACTGGCCACTGTTCTATCCCTACTCTGATCCCCTGTCCAATCCCACGACTCCCTGATTCCCAGCCAGCCCTTGAATAATGACTGAGCACCCTTGGCCCATTAACCATATTTTACAGTTAACATGTTCCTAATCATTGATAGTACAATCACTCTTTGTTAAACGTATCATGTGGACCAGGTTCTCTTGTACACCGTGTGCAGAGGAGGTTTGGCGCATTTTACAGTACTAGCCTCTTTAGGGCTTGTTGCCCAGCTTGTATCTTACTTAAGTGACTCCAGGAACTTGGAGCATGTTGGTGCTGGAAAGAGTGACCAGCGGCTCCCACATCCAGTGGGAAGTGGGCTCCCTCTGTACCTCCTCACATCCTGGTGCCGTATCATCCTGTTAAATCGCAGAACTGTCCGGGGACAGAAGGAGGCCATTCAGCCCGTTGAGTCCGTGTTGATTCCTGGTAGAGCAGTCCCATTCGTTCGAGTGCTGCAAATTATTTCTCTCTCTCTAATTCCCTTTGGAGACCTCTGATTGACTCTGTACCCACCTCTCCCCCCCCCCCCCTTTACAGTCTGTGAGTTCCAGGCCACCTCCTATACACCCCCTCCTTTCCCGAAATCTGTCCCCTTGCTGAGCAATGGGAACAGCTCCCCCCCACCCCACTCTCTCTCTCTCTCACACACACTTTCATTCTTTCTCCCTCTCTCTCTCTCTCTCTCCACCCCCCTCTCCCCCTCTCTCCCCCCATCCTATCAAATCTCCTTCCAGTATGCCTTGCTGCATCCCCAGCTGCACCAGCCGAATCTTCCCTCAACCCTGGATACCAACCCTGAGAAAATCCGCCTGGGACCCTCACTTCCTTCCTTACGTGCGGAATCAGACGCAATATTCCCGTTGCCATCAAATCCTTCCTGCTCTCAGCTTCTCTCCCGCTCTTACCAGACTCTTGAATGAACCTTTCATACGCTAAAAAATGAACTCTTGATCTCCCAATCTACCTCATTGCGGCCCTTGCACTTCATTTGTCTACCTGCTCTGCACTTGCTCTGTAGTTGTAACATTATATTCTGCAGACATAGGAGGCTGGAGCAACACAAAGCGCTGGAGGAACTCAGTGGGTCAGGCAGCGTCCGTGGAAGGAGTGGGCAGTCGATGTTTCAGGTCGAGACCCTTCAGCTGGATGATGACTGTCCACTTCCCTCCGTAGATGCTGCCTGACCTGCTGAGTCCCTACAGCGCTTTATGTGTTGTACTTATGTATGGTATGATCTGTCTGGATGGCACACGAAACAAAAGCTTTTCACTGTATATGTGTATTGTGGAGGGTCGTGGCTGTCACGTGGCAACACTGCCCCTACCTGGTCGGAAGACACACCACTGTCAAAGTTTGGCTCCACCCCTGTCCATCAGTGCACTCTTGACCATTGGTCCCTTTAAACACCTTTGCACCTGGCCTCGGGCCATTGGCCTGTTTGAAGTACCTGGATTGGACCCCCCCCCCCCAGCCCTCCAGCAGTATAAAGTGTTTGGTTCTCTCTTTTTTTCCTCTGAGGGATGCTGAGGTAAGCTGTGCACTGTTTAAGAGAAATTAGTTAGGATTCCCGGTAACGTAGAGCCGTGCCTGAGTCGAGGAGTGGCAGGCATCGTATTGTTTCTCCCTTGATCATTTGTACCCAGTTCGTTTTGTGTGCGTGTGTGCATCTTACCCTTGTTGCGATCCCCTCCCCACGTCTGCGATCACCAGTGTGCATGTGTGTGTTGCCCCGTTATCCTTTCCTGTGTTTGTTTTTTATAAATAAATCTTTTTAACCTCAAAGACTGTGTCCAGAGTCCTTGCCTTCGAGACCCTCGAATCTGTTACACAACAACATGTGACAACAATAACCCAATGACACCCTACTCATGAAGTTGTAAATTACATCTATTTTATGTTAAGTTTATGTTAACTTATGTTTGTCTTGTTTGTAACGTACTGTGTAACTGCTGCAAAAAGCTGGTGTCAACGGTGTTTTTACCCCGTGTACGTTTGCCTGTGACAATAAACTTGAGCCTCTGATCAGTTCTCTCTGCACACTCCCCTAGGGAGAAGACCGTCCGGAGCCTTTGTGTCCCTGCTTTCCCGAAGCCGTCTGACATGTTCTGGAAGTACTTGGACCTCACCACCTTCGGGCTGCTCTACGCCCTGCCGCTGTTGGTGATCACCGTGGCCTACTCCGCCGTGGGCAAGAAGCTGTGGCTGCGGAGTGCCATAGGGGCCGTCACGGTCGAGCAATCGGTTGCGCAGCGCGGCAGGAAGAAGAAGGCCATCAAGATGATGGTGCTGGTGGTGGTAGTCTTCGCCATCTGTTGGCTCCCCCTCAACTGCTACGTAATCCTGCTCTCCAGCCAGCTCATCCGGGCCAACAACGCCCTGTACTTTGCCTTCCACTGGCTGGCCGTGAGCAGCACCTGCTGCAACCCCTTCATCTACTGCTGGCTGGACGACAGGTTCCGCGGGGAGCTCAGGGCCCTCCTCGGCAAGTGCGGGCGAGCAAGGAGTGGGGCAGGCAAGGTGGTGGCCGTCGCTGCGCCCGGCAGGCCGATTCGGAGGGCTTGGTTGGAGGACCAACCTGGCCCATCCACGGCGGGCGGGAGGTCTGGGTTTCGAGGGCTCAGGGGCAGCGACAGAGAGGTGAGTGAACCTCTCGCCTTGCGTCAAACTCCTGGTGTTGAGTAGGGCCACCGCTCTGGTGAGTTGGCTCTCTTTGCCACGATGCCACCCAACTGGGAGACTCTTGCAAGTAATACAGCACGGAAACGGGCTCTTTGGCCCAACTGGTCCTTGCTGACCAAGGTGCCCACCTAAGCAAGTCCCATCTATCCACTTTTGGCCTGTATCCTCCTAAACCTTTCCTATCCATATATCCAAATGTCATTATTGTACCCACCTCAACTACTTTCTCCACCACCCTCTGCGTGAAGAAGTTGCCCCTCAGGTCCCTTTTAAATCTTTCCCCTCCCCCCACCCCCACCTTAAACCTATGCCCTCTAGTTTTTAGTTCTCCTTCCCTGGGGGAAAAAATGATAAGATTTCTTTATTAGTCACGTGTACATCGAAACACGCAGTGAAATGCATCTTTTGCGTAGAGTGTTCTGGGGGCAGCCCGCAAGTGTCGCCACACTTCCGGCGCCGACATAGCATGTCCACAACTTCCTAACCTGTACGTCTTTGGAATGTGGGAGGAAACCGGAGCACCCGGAGGAAACCCACGCAGACACAGGGAGAACGTACAAACTCCTTACAGACAGTGGCCGGTTTTGAACCCAGGTCGCTGGCATTGTAAAGCATTACGCTAACCGCTACACTACCGTGCCTGCCTACACCACTGTGACCATTCACCCTACTGATGCCTCTCATGACTTTATGCACCTCTATAAGGTCTCCTACGCTCCAAGGAATAAAGTCCTAGCCTATCCAATCTCTCCCTATAACTCAGGCCCTCAAATCAGCTCCAACTGCAGGAGAGGACTGTGGTGCCACATTTGGCACTGCCATCTCCGAGCTCCAGAGACCTGAGTTCAATCGTCATCTCTGGTGCTGTCTGCATGGAGCTTTCTCTCCCTGTAACCGTGTGGGTTTCCCCTGGGTGCTGCAGTTTTCCCTAAATGCTCGGTAGACCGCTGTAGATTACCCTTTAGTGTACGTTGATGTCAAGGCAACCACTGTGAGAGAGTAAGTTACAAAGGGATTGGAATGATGGGTTTGCTCTGGGTTCAATGGCCTTCCTTCTCTGCCATAATACTAATCACTGATGGTGTGTCAGGGAGCAATGAACAATCTGCTGGAGGAACTCAGCCGGTCGAGCAGCATCTGCGGGGTGGGGAGGGGGAACTGTCGACGTTTTGGGACCTGCATCAGGACTGAGAGTGGACGGTAAAAAGAGGAGAGGGGGAGTGGTGAGACAAGAGGCCAGAGGCGATTGGTGGACTGAGGAGGGGGTGAGAGAGTCCCAGGGAGGCAGGTGGGTGATGATTGGAGGTAGACAAAGAGAGAAGAAAATGAGGTGGTGGTGGTGGTGGGGGGGGGGGGGTGGAGGAAGCCTGTGGGTGAACCAGGTGGGTAGTGGGTGGATGGAACCAAGGAAGGGGAGGGAAATGAAGATGGGTGGTGGGGGCTGGTGGGGGGCAGTGAGAAAGGGGAGGAAAAATAGGACCGAAAGGAAGAGTCAAGGGTTTGCTGTACCGAGGATCTCGAGAGGCGCTGAGACAGTGCCACCTTGCCAGAGGTACCAAACCTTGTATGGGAGGTTAAACCAAGGCCCAGTCCACCAATCTGGTTGGAGGTCAGAAGGGGAAGGAGGGGCCTGATTTAGAACCCTATGATCTGATTGGCTGAGACGCCTTCTCCTTGCAAATCCAACTGATTATCCTTCTCTTCCAGGAAACTACGTTGAACCCCAGGAATGTGTGACAGCATCTCGCAAATTCCAGTCATCCATAATTCCCAGAAACTCCCCCTTAATCTTTTTCGCCAGAAAATCTATGGAGGAGATCTACATAAGTTAAGCCTTCGTGCTTTCTTCAGCATGGGGTGGCTGAGAGACAGCTCCTCCCTCACCTCTGGACCCCACTCTTGATCCATCGATGTTCATTGTTACTTTTCAGAGGCAACCAAATGCATTCTCCATTATCTTCATCAGGACGTCTCGACCGGAAATGTTGACTGTTTGTTTCCCTCCATAGATGCTGCCTGACCTGCTGAGTTTCCCTGGCATTTTGTGTGTGTTGGTATCAAAATTAAGACTGCCAGCGGCTTGAGTAGCCCTGACCAAGCATTATGCTCACACAAGTCTGTGCTGTTTGATGTGCCAACCGTCAAGAAGATAAAACCACCTCAAAAGGACAGAGCCTGGAAATCTGGCACATTACAACACGAGTGGCATGGTGGTGCAGTGGGTAGAGCCGCTGCCTCACGGCACCAGAGACCGGGGTTCGATCCCGACCTCGGGTGCTGTCTGTGCATGGAGCTTGCACGTTCTCCCTGTGACTGCGTGGGTTTCCCCTGGGGGCTCCGGTTCCCTCCCACATCCAAAAAGAATGCACATTTGCAGCTCTCTGCTCCATAATAATGTAGGAAGCGCAGCAGGCAGAGCCACTGCCTCACAGCTCCAGAGTCCCAGGTTCGATCCCGACCTCCGGCGCTCTGTCTGTCTGTGTGCGTGTAGCTTGCATGTTCTCCCTGTGACTGTGCGGGTCTCCTCCACAGGTGCTCCGGTTCCCTCCCACATCCCAACAACGTGCGGGGTCGGTGGGCTAATTGGCCGCTGTAAATTGCCCCTCTAGTGTGTGGGTGAGGGGTAGAATCGGGGGGGGGGGGAATGTGAGAGGGCATAGGTTATAAGTAGAACCTCCACCAGCAAGAAGGAGATGGACAGCAGGTGTGGGAACGCCACCACTTGCAGGTTCCCCTCCAAGTTGCGCGCACCACTTGGAAATACTGCCATCCCTTCATCGTGGCTGGGTCTAAAACTCCCCTCCTCACCTTCACCAGATTGATTGCATATTGCCTCCTGCTGGATGGGCAATAAATACTGGCTTTGCTGGTGACAACCAGATCCCAGGAAATTAATAAGTAGAAAAGAAACTTCAAGCCTGGAAGGGGATAATATCCGAGGAAAAACGGTGGTAATTTTTTTGCCCACGAGATAGAGCTCGGGCTTTTCTCTTTGGAGAGAAGGAGGATGAGAAGTGACTTGATAGAGGCGCACAAGATGATACGAGGAACAGATCGGATGGACAGTCAGAGACTTTTTCCCAGGGCGAGAATTGCTGACACGAGGGGACATAATTTTAAGGTGATTGGAGGAAGGTATAAGGGGGGTGTCGGGGTAAGTTTTTTTACACAGAGAGTGGTGGGCGCGTGGAACGCACTGCCGGCAGAGGTTGTGGGGGCAAATACATGAGGGACATTTAAGAGACTCTTAGATAGACACATGAATGATAGAGAAATGGGGGGCTGTGTGGGAGGGAAGGGTTAGATAGATCTTAGAGCAGGATAAAATGTCAGCACAACATTGTGGGCCAAAGGGCCTGTACTGTGCTGTAGTGTTCTAAAATTTTGAGTCCTCAAGATGCCCCTCACTTTTATCTTCAACTAGGCCTCAGGTGATGGAACCTAAGGTCCCACCCATGCCTGGGAGGCCAACTGCTGTTCCTCGAGTTTGTGGTGGAGCTTAGTAGAGACCTAACCAGCTTTAAGCTTACTTGTGGATGTGTCCAGCAGAGAGATCAGCTCCCAGTCTGTCTCTGGTGCCCTCTGTGTGGAGGAGGCTGCCTGGCCAGTGAGGTTAATCTGGGAAACGTTCCCTGGAGTCAGGCCAGCGAGTGATCCTTTACTTAATTTGTGAGGAGTATTTGATGTCTCTGGGCCTGTACTTGATAAGAATTCAGAAGGATGAGGGGGGGGGGGGGAATCTTATGGAAAACTACCGGATACTGAAAGGCCAAGATAGAATGGACTTGGAGAGGATGTTTCCATCAGTGGGTGAGTCCAGGATCAGAGGACACAGCCTCAGAATAAAGGGACGTCCCTTTAGAACTGAGATAAGGAGGAATTTCTTCAGCCAGAGGGTAGTGAATCTGTGGAATTCGTTGCCACAGAGGGCATGTCATTGGGTGTATTTAAGGCAGAGGTTGATAGGTTCTTGATTGGTAAGGGGGTTAAGGGTTATGGGGAGAAGGCAGGAGAATGGGGTTGAAAAAAATCAGCCATGATTGAATGGCGGAGCAGACTTGATGGGTCGAATGGCCCAATTCTGCTCCTATATCTTATGGTCTGACTATTGGTGAACTGATCCTTCCAAAAATAGAAGCTCCGGACAGGAAATTAATGATAAGTAGTAAATTGACATTCAGCGTGAAGGACTGGCATGTAATTATCAAGGCAAGACAGAGTGCATTGAGAGAGGAAGTGGCTATGCATGGATTATGGATTAGTGAATGCATGCACAAAAGAATGACAAGTCATTTCACTCTGTGTGTCAGGCGATAAAAAGGGACTGATTAACAAAACCAGATGGAGGTGAAGTCCAACGAAGACTGAGTTCATAAGCAGCACGTCGTCACGGAGCCCCCAGTTCAATCCCGACCTCCGGCGCTGTCTGTTCACGTGTGGAGTTTGCCTGTTCTCCCTGTGTCTCCCCCCCCCCCCCCCAGGTGCTCCGTTTTCCTCGCACATTCCTGTTGGGGTGGAGACATGATAGAAGTTTATAAGATTATGAGAGGCACAGATAGAGCAGACAGCCGATATCTTTTTCCCAGGGTCAAAATCTCTAATACAAGAGGGCGTGCATCTAAGGTGAAGGGGGTGTTCAGAAGAGATGTGCGGGGCAGGTCTTTTTCACACAGAGTGGTTGGAGCCTGGGGTAGTGATGAAGGCAGATACAATAGTTTAAGAGGTACATGAATGTGCAGAGACTGGAGGGATAGGGACCATGTGAAGGCAGAAGGGATTAGTTTAGGTGCCATTAGCTTAATTAGTTCGTGGGCTGAAGGGCCTGTTCCTGTGCTGTAGCGTTCTATGTTATCCCAAAGACGTGTGGTTACTTGGCCACTGTAAAGTACCCTGGTGTATAGGAGAGTGGGGGGGGGGTAGTTGCTGGGAATGTGGGGAGATTAAAATGTGACCCAGTGGGCCATAGATCCTGTTTCCCCGCTGAACCTCTCTATGACACTAAGCAGCGTATGTTGCCTCATAATGCAACAAACAATCCGTTGGAGGAACTCAGCACGTTGAGCAGCATTTGTGGGAGCAGAGGAATTGTTGGTGTTTCGGATCAGAACCCTGCATCATTCCCTTCCCTCACAGACGCTGCTCGACCCACTGAGTTCCTCCAGCAGATTGTTTGTTGCTCCAGATTTCCAGCGTCTGCAGTCTCTTGTTGCCTTGTAACATCTGGTCGTTAATAAATACAGCTCATGTTGGAAGCACTCAGCAGCTTCAGGCAACATCTGTCAAGAGATGCACAGTTAAAAGGCCTTGACTCGGATCCCACCTGCCTCTCACATTTGCACCCTCCCAATGCACCTTATGTTTAGGGTCAACTAGGCCTCAGAAGGTGGAACTTAAAAGTCCTGCCTATGAACTGCCCTGACACATCCACACCTCCTGCGTTTCAAGATGCCATGGATGAACATTTGGAAATTGTTGGAAAGCATTTTTAAAAAATAGACACCTTTAGTCACACACAAATAAAGCAAAAACACTGTATCCTTTTTAACAATGGTTATTGGACTTATTCCGCTGAATGGGACCCACGCCGGAGGAATAAAAGTTAATGTTTCAGGTCGATTATCTTTCATCAGAAGCGAGGAAAGGAAAACCGGTGAGGCCCGATTGCCATATCCCAGCTCTTGATTGGAACCCTGCTAATCGTTGCTGTTGAGGTGTTTTTTTTCCCAGGTACATTTTAAATGTGACCTGGGTTTTTATTCCCTCAAGACCCTTTCTGTCAGAGAGTTCCAGGCTGACACCCCAGCTCTGTAATCCGTCTCCTCTATAACCCTTCTACCGATCAATTTAAATCCCCGAGCCCTAGTTACCAACCTCTCTTCAAAGGTAACTCACAAAGTGCTGGAGGAACTCAGCAGGTCAGGCAGCGTCTGTGGAGGCAAACAGACAGTCGAGACCCTTCATCAGGACTGAAAGAAAGGGGAAGATGTCGGTGTAAAGGGGCGGGGAAAGAACTGGTAGGTGATAGGTGAGTCCAGGTGAGGAAGAGCGATAGGCAGGTGGGGGATGATAGCTTTCTCCACCTCTACCTCCCCTCTTTCTTTCAGCCTAGATGAAGGGTCTCAATCCAAAACATCGACTGTCCATTTCCCTCCACAGATGCTGCCTGACCCGCTGATTTCCCCCAGCAGATTGCGTGTTTCTCCAGATTCCGGCATCTGCAGTCTCTTGTGCCTCCATCTCTTCTTGGGTAGTTGAGCCTTTGCTGACAAACCTGCCCCTCTCATGATGTTATACACCGCTCCTGGGCCTCCTCCTCTGTTCTAGAGAATACTACCCTTCCTATCCGGGATGTCCCAATAACTCTCAACCCTGGCAACATCTGCACCCCCCTCCCTACCCCTGCCCCATACATCCCAGTGACTAGAACTGTAGACAGTTCTGCTGCTGTGGTTCAGGCAATGATAAAAAATAAGTGTTGGGAATACTCAGCAGGTCAGGCAGCATCTGTGGAGAGAGAAGCAAATTTAATGACCCTTCCCACCCTGTACTCTTGTATCCCGTACACCTCCTTAACCACCTTATCTGTCCTGTTGTATCAGGGATCTGGGAGCATGCATGCTGAGGTCTCTCTCTTCCTTTATACTTAGTACACTGCCATTACTCCCTCACCTTTGTTGCCCTACATAAACATGTAACCTCATCCTTCTTTTATTCATTGTCTTGTATCTTCATGTATTATTGTCGTGTGGGAGGCCGCTCAGCCCATCAAGTCTATGCCGGCTCTCAAAACAATCCCATCACTCCCATTTCCCCCATCTATTTCCCTGCAACGCACTCACTCCCACATGTCCACCTGCACAGATCTTGCCCCTCACCCACACACAAGGGGGCAATTTACAGCGGCCAGTTAACCCACCAAGCTGCATGTTGTTTAGGATGTGGGAGGGAACCAGAGCCCCCGGGGGAAACCCACGCGGTCATGGGGAGAACGTGCACACAACACACACACACACACACACACACACACACACACACACACACACACACACACACAGCGCCGGAGGTCGGGATCGAACCTGGGTCTCCGGAGCTGGGAGGCAGCCACTGTGTCGTTCCCAACCTAACCAGCCCCTGGTTCACAGAATCATGGAATTATAGTGAGATACAGCACGGAAACATGCCCTTCGGCCCATCGAGACCATACTGACCACCAAGCACCTATTTATATAATCATACACTAATCCCATTTCCCCACATTCTACCACCCACCTACTCTAGGGGTAATTTACAGTGGCCAATTAACTAACTTGTGGGAGGAAACCGGAGCACCCAGGGGGAACCCACATGGTCACAGGGAGAACGTGTAAACTCCCACACACAGACAGCGTCGGAGGTCGGGATCGAACCCTGGTCGGAGGAACTGTGAGGCAGTGGCTTTACCAACTGCACCACCTGCCTATCTCCTGTAGTCACAAACTTTCTTCCCCTTTGCCAATCGCACTTCCTGCTTCCCAAACTCAGCAGCAGTCTCTTGGAGCTACACCAAAAATGGAAAGCTTTGGCTAAGAATGCTCCCCAAACGTAAATAGGATCTTCGGTTAAGAGACTTCAAGATCCTTCTGGGAGATCATTTGCAAACCTATGCCTGCAATTAGATCATAATAGCTTTCAGGATGCTAATTCACAGTTGTTTTAATCAAACTAATTGCAAATAAAAAGCAGAATTAAATGCATCTCATTCTGCTAATTGGTGTTGGTTTATCTGAGTTGGATTTATGAACAAGAACCTTCTTTGCAAAGCTATCGTTTTTCCAAATGTAACAGACTTCTGGAAAATGTCTCGATACCAAAATTCTCAGCTTTGTTTTCAAGTTGCTCCATGGACCCTCACCTCTACATGTCGCTAATCTACCAAAATTGAACCTCTCAAGAGCCCTGCCCTCCAGGAACCTGGCTGCCTCACACTCCCTGGATTTTGTTACTCTGTCACTGGGAGTCTTGCCTCAGGCCCTAAGCTCCCCAACTCTTATCCGCTTCAAAGCCTGACTCTCTCATCCAACTCCTTATGTGGCTTGGTGGTGAATTTTATTTGTTGAGGCTCTTGTGACTCTAATGGAGCTATACAAATGCAAGTGGTTGTTGTTAGGAGCTCCAGTGTTTTGTGAGCACCTTGAGAAGCGACAGAGGACGTGTAGGGGAAGCATGGAGAGGCCTTGATGGGACAGTGTAGAGGGAGCTTCACTCTGTGTCGGACCCTGGGAGTGTGTGATAGGATGGTACAGAGGGAGCTTCACTGTCTGACCCTGGGAGTGTGTGATGGGACGGTTTAGAGGGAGCTTCACTCTGTGTCGGACCCTGGGAGTGTGTGATAGGATGGTATAGAGGGAGCTTCACTCTGTCTGACCCCGGGAGTGTGTGATGGAGAGTGTGTAGAGGGAGTGGCGTTAGTCTCTTGTTAGCATTACACAGTTTATTCATCAATCATGTAGATCAGAATTCTCCAGGTAACTGTAATCATTGAGAGGAAGGCTCTGATTCGACAGCTTCCTGAGATGGTGAAAGATTCAGCCACACTCTGATTCATCTCCCTTCTGAAGATCGCCATGAGCTCGGGTGTAGAGTTTGGGTCCGATTCTTCTCTCGATGGCTTGTTTGTGTTTTCCCGCCTGGGGGTGTAAGGTTTACCCGCCTCAGAGGTCGAGTTCTTGATCCAGTCGACGTACTTTGACAGCAGCGTGTATACCCCTGGGCTTCGGGACTCTCCACAGCCGCTCCCCCAGCTCACAATCCCGATCTGTATCCACGATTCCGAGTTTGGACCCTGGCACATCAACGGACCGCCACTGTCACCCTGGGAAGGAATCAGCCGGATTGAGCGTCCGTAGAAAACCTTTGAACTTCCCCAACCCACCAAGGCTTCGAGGATGATTGAGCAGGGTCCAAAACTTAGACCATAACATATAGGAGTAGTATTAGGCCATTCGGCCATCGAGTCTGCTCCACCATTCTATATTGGCTGATTTTTTTTCAACCCCATTCTCCCGCCTTCTCCCCATAGCCCTTAACCCCTTTCCCATCAAGAACCTGTCAATCTCTACACCCAATGACTTGGCCTCCACCACTCTCCGTGGCAATGAATTCCACAGGTTCACCGCCCTCCGGCTGAAGAAATTCCTCCTCATCTCAGTTCTAAAGGGACGTCCATTTATTCTGAGGCTGTGCCCTCGGATCCTGGACTCTCCTACTGATGGAAACATCCTCTCCACGTCCACTGTATCCAGGCTTTCCATTTTGAGCTAGAGTTTTAGGAATGAAATCCCTTAGCACTTGCACAGGCAGAGAGTCCCTCAAAGGACGCTGGGGCAAATATTAGTTTGAAAAGTGAGATTGATAAAAATTTAAACAGGGATAAGGGAATGGGCAGATCTGCAGAATAAAGATAGAAAATGCTTTGGGTAGTCAGCAGGTCAGGCAGCCTCTGTAGAGAGAGAAACAGTTGATGTTTCAGGTCGAATACCCTTCATCAGAATGAGTACATGAAGCAGCGGTGGCGCAGTGGGTAGACCAGCTACCTCGCAGCTCCAAGAGACCCGGGTTCAATCCGGACCTCCGGCGCTGTCTGTGTGTGTGGAGTTTGCACCTTCTCCCTGTGTCCGCGTGGGTTTCCCCCGGGAACATCCCAAAGACGTGCTGGGTCGGTGGGTTAATTGGCCGCTGTAAGTTGTTCACTGGTGTGGGGAAAGGGTGGATCTGGGGGAAGTTGATGGGAATGTGGGGAGAAGAAGTTACAGGGGAAGTTAGTGGAGGAATGTGAGCTGGCACAGACTAAACGGGCCAAATATCCTCCTTCGAAGTTTTAAGGAAATATGGATCACTGAATGGGCTCGAGGAACTAGTACAGCCCCTGTCCAGCAAATCTGACCTTCCCAGGATATCTGCAGACTTCTTCTTGTAGACTGGAGGAAGGTTCTTGTTGATGAGAGTTATAATGTTTGGTTTATTTTGGCGTGAATCTGAAGGAGCAAAATACTGCAGCTGCTGCAAGTCCGAGATAAAAAAAAACAGAGAATGCGGGAAATAACCCACAGGTCGGGGCAGCAGCTGTGGGAGAAGCACAGAGAAGATGTTTCATCAGGGTTGGTGAGAGTCAGAAAGGAAGGGAGGAGGGGCAGGGAGAAGGAAAGGAATGGTGACGATCAGAGGGGGAGTCATCGTGACACAAGTGGCGGAATTCTGGGTGGGTGTGGACGCTGGTGGGTGTCTCAAGGTGCCAGCTAAGTGAAGGGCACTTGGTGGTTAGCATGGACAGGATGGGCAGAAGGCCTGCTGCGGGGAGCAGTAAATAGGAGAGAAATGGGATCTGGAGCCATCAAAAGATGGGGAAACTAAACTACAGGACACTGGGAGTGACGTGCACACGGGTCACACACACGTGTGTGCGTGTGTTTGCACAATAACATCCTACGCCATGTGTTGGACACCAATGCGCCACACAAAGGATCTATGGTGTAGGGGAGAGAAGGGCCTCTCTCCCCCTCCCCGCACCACCCCCACCCTCCCCGTTACCTGGCAGGCGTCTCTCCCGCCTTCCTCGAAGCCGGCGCACACCATGTTCTCGGTGATCCCGGGCGCCCACTTCTGGCAGTGCTGCCAGTCGATCAGCTCCACCTCCACCTCCTGCAGGATGGCCGGTCGCTTCTCTGGGGATAGGAGGTGGGTAAGGACGCAGAGGAAATCCAGGCCGGGGAAAGGGATGTGTGTGAACGTGTGTGTGTGTGTGTGTGTGTGTGTGTGTGAGAGAGAGAGAGAGAGAGAGAGAGAGAGAGTGTACATGTGTGTGAGAGAGACTGTATGTATGTGTGAGAGAGAGAGAGATAGAGTGTGAGAGAGAGATTGTGTGTGAGAGTGTGTGTGTGTGAGACAGAGTATGCGTGTATGAGAGACAGTGTGTGTGTGTGAGACAGTGTGTGTGTGTTTGGTGTGTGTGAGAGCGATTGTGTGTGAGAGGCAGAGTGTGTGTGTGAGACAGCGTGTGTGCGTGTGTGTGTATGTAACTGTGTGTGAGAGACAATGTGTGTGAGAGACAGGGTGTGTGTCTGCATGTGTGAGAGAGTGTGTATCAATGAATGAATGTGTGTGAGAGTGTGAATGAGTGTGCGCGTGTGAGTGCATGTGTGTGAATGTGTGTGAACACGCACGTGTGAGTGTGTGAATAGATATGTGTGAACATATGTGTGACAGACTGTGTGCAAATGTGTGTCTGAAAGAGTGAGTGTGTGTGAATAAGTGAGTTTGTGTGTGCATGATTGCATGTGTGAACAAGTGTAGGTGTACATGTGAACGTGTGTGTGTCTGTGAGGTGTCAGAGTTTAGCTGTGGGTGAGAGTGTGAATGTGTGTAAAAGTGTGTAAGTGTGAGTGAAGTTGTGTGAGAGCGTGCAAGAGAGTGTGCATGTGGGTGAATGAGTGTGAGGATGGGTGTGTGTGTGAATATGAGTGTGTGTGAGTGAATGCAAGTGTGTATATGACTGTGTGTGTGTGTGCGTGTGCGTGCGTATAAGTGTGAGAGTGTGTGTGTGCGTGTGTGTGTGTACGTGCGTGCGTATAAGTGTGTGAGTGTGTGTGTGTGGTGTGTGTGTGTGTGTGTGTGTGTGTGTGTGAAGGTGGGTGAGTAGTTGGAGTGTGTAAGGCAGGGATCAAGATTCGGAAAGAGGATTGGAGGATGACGGATGGAGGGGATTTCTTTTTTGTTCAGTCACGAGATGAGTGCATCGCTTGCAGTGTGGCAATGAGATAAGCTCCAAGCCCCTCCACTGAACCCCAGCAGGTATCTCATTTCCAGGTACCTATAAATCCCTGAAAACCTCTTGACTGGATCCCAGTCTATAACCCACTCCAGAGATCTGTTATTCTATATATCAACCTCCTGAACCCCTGGATTAGATCCCAGTCTGTAGCTCAGTCCTAGGGATCCTATGTTCAATATATAAACCCCACAAAGCCCCATGGTTGTTCACAGCCTGTAACTCACTCCCGGGGACCGTCTATTCCATAAATAAACTCCCTGAAAACCCCCACCATTAGACTCACTCCCAGGTATCTCGCCAAACCCCAGATTAGATCCCAGCCTGTCCCTCATTCCCTGATTTGCTATATATAAACTACCAAACCCCTGGACTGGATCCAGACTGTTCCTCATTCCCAGATATTCCATATATAAACCACGGAAGCCCTGGATTGGATCCCAGCATGTGGTTCAGTCCCGGCCGTTCCCTTGACCGTTGAATGGCTGGGCAGGGACCTCACCGTTTCTGGTCACACCCCATCCGATGACAAAGCAGGGTGCCCAGGAGCTGGTGTCCATCTCTTCGTCTGGAGGCAGCAGCACTGGGTCCTGGCTCTGACTGAACTTGATGCGAGGCTTCACCTGGAGCAGGGCCGCGTCTGCCTCGAAGGTGGAAAGGTTGAAGTCAGGGTGAACCCTGACTTCTGCCACCTTGTGCTCTCTCCCCCATTGCGTCTGAGGTTAATCGTCCCCATATTCACCGAGATGTGATCCGCCCTGCAGGGGGAGAGATCATAGTTACCCATCGTCCTGGTGACCCCCTCCTTACAGGTACTGTCAGTCCAGTACAAGCTAACGCATCCGGGACCATCCGGGAATCGACAGCAATCCGACACTTGGAAGGGCTCTGGGGATGGAGGGAGATCTCGGTGGTCCCAAAACAGGCTGGAGAAAAAGAGGGTCTTGGCAGGTTCCATATTGGGAAGGTCAGTCTACCCATCCCAAGGCCTTCCTTGGGATGGGTAGACTGACCTTCCAATATGGAAACTGCAAGAACAAAACCTACCTCCAGCAGCTGATGAGTCCACTGCATATAGGCTGGGAGTGGGAGGGAGGGATTGAGACACGCCGGTCAGTGTACAGATATCCCCACTGAGAGAGAGGGACTGAGAAGATACCAGTCAGTGTACAGATATAACCTTGAGAGAGGGGGACTGACAGACACTGGTTAGTGTACAGATATTCCCCTGAGAGAGAGGGACTGAGAGATACCGGTCAATGTACAGATCTCCCCTGAGAGAGAGAGAGTGGGAGATTCACTGATGTGGTTACTGGAATCTCCTGATGGTTCTCACCTCAGTTTCCTGACGCAGTGTGCTGCGGTTAACACCCACCAACTGTCCAGTATGGATCCTCCACAGATGTGTGTCTTGTCCTTCTGCACGCTGACCTGCCAGGGCCAGTCTCCTGGCCTGGAGTCGCTGCCTCCAATGATCTGCGGATTCAACCTCTTTGGCCGCTGGGGGTCTTCTCGCCGAGCCTGAAAGCACAGAAGTTACAGAGGGAAGACCGCTCGGCCCTTCTGCTGGCTCCTACCTCCTCCTCTCCTGCTACCCCTCTGGCCTGCTGGGACTCTGCCTTGTGCACCCCCCCCCCCCCCCCCCCACAACCCTTGAGTCAGGAGGTTTTGGGCTCCGACACCAGGGTCACCGATCCTCTCGACTGGTGCTCCTGTGCAGCAGCAGGGGGTGTGCCGCACTGTCACCCACTGGTGCTCGCTGAAGCCCCTCCCTTCATGTGGAACCTCACACATTCATCAGAAGGCAAGTAGACGGAGTCTGCCTGATGAGGTCTCTTCCCTGCCCCCGAAAACAGGGTCGTTTGCTGCTTCCAAATTTCCTTACGACAAAGAAGGAAGCCATTCGGGCCATCGAGTCTATGCTAGCTCACAGAGTTGTGTTGCTTCAGGAAGGCTAGCAGTGTCCTCAGGGATGCCTGTTACCCTGGCCATTCCCCTTTTCTCCCTTCCACCTTCTGGGAGCTTGAAAGCCCTACATCCAGACTCGAGAATAGCTTCTACCCCACTGCTATCAGACTTAGAGCATCAAACAGTACAGCACAGGAACAGGCCTTTTGGCCCACAACGTTGTACCCGACTAATTAAGCTAATAGCACCTAATCTGCCTGCACATGGTCCATATCCCTCCCTTCTCTGCGCATTACTGTGCCTATCTAAGAGTCTCATCATATCTGCCTCCACCACCACCCTGGCAGCGCATTCCAGAGAGCTAATTTTCATGGCATTTATACCCTGTTTTATTGCCTATGGCAATAAGCTTGAACTCGAACTTGAACTATCATGTACACTGTTTACTGTGAGCTTTACACTAACCAGGAATTTCATTGCACCCTGGTGTATGTGACAATAAATTAATTAACTAACAAACAGAGCAATTCCCCCCCCCCAGTAATTTTTCCTGTAACCCATCCTCCCCACATTCCACCAACTCCCCCCAGATTCTACCCCCTCACCCACACACTAGGGGGGCAATTCACAGTGGCCGATTAAGTCACCGACCCCGCACGTCGTTGGGATGTGGGAGGGAACCGGAGCACCCGCACAGTCACAGGGAGAACGTGCAAACTCCATACACACAGACACACACAGACACACACAGACACACACACACAGCGCCGGAGGTTAGGATCAAACCTGGGACTCTGGAGCTGTGAGGCAGCGCCTCTACCTGCTGCGTTTCCTACATTATTATGGAGCAGGGAGCTGCAAAATGTGCATTCTTTTTGGCTGTAAGACACTTTGGAACAAGGATACCTAACAGAATGGTTACACCTAGCTGAATAATTAGTAAATAAGAAGAATTATCCCTAACAGTGCCCTAAACACGATGTGTCATGTTGCTGCCTTGTTAGCAGGGGACAGGCTGCAGGGTTTGCCTGCCTTACACTGGGGGTGTGACTGCCTGTCTCAGGGGACAACCTCCTGTCTCAGGCTTGAGACCTGGTTGGGGAACAGGGTCTCTGCTGCCCCCAGCTGGTCTGCCTGAAGCACTGCCTCGGGTCCCTGCCTTCCTGACATTCTGAGACCAATAAAGAAGGTCATTTGATCCACACACCAGTATTGGCTCTTCACCACTCGCTCCTCCTTTCTCTCTCTCTCCTTTTCTCTCCCTTTCCCACCTCTCTCTCTTCCTCTCGACCGTCTGTCTCTTTCCTTTGTCTCTCCCTCCACTGTCTGCTCTCTGCCCCTTTTCTTTCTTTTTCAATATTTTTAACAATTTTCAAATTAGTACAAATTAATATATATAACTTTGGTAATTGTACATCTGGTGCAAAGATTTCAGGATAACGATCATAACAGTTAATGTATATAGTCACAAGGAGTAAAAAAAAAGTAATCTAGACCTCCCACTCTCTTATTAAGTGAACGTAATACAAAGGAAAATTGAAAAGAGATTTAATTATATGAGAAAAGAACCCCCAAATCAAAAAAAATTGATAATAAACCAAAAGAAACCAAAAAAAACTGGACTGATATTTCTTCAATTAAAAGAAACATTACTATGTCGTCAACTCTGCTCCTCTGCACTCAAGGGTTATCGAAAAGGATTTGAAAAAGGTCAGCTTATATCATATGGAAATATTGAATAAATGGACTCCAAACTCCCCCCCTTTTCTCTGTCTGTGTCTCTTCCCCCCATCTGTTTCTCCCCAGTCTCTCCCCCGTCCGGCTCTCCCTCTCCCTCTCTTCCCAGTAAATATTTTCCAGTTTGGTTCTGAGGGCCACGCTGCCCCTCGTCCCACCTCAGGACCAGGATGAGGGAGTTTGGCCCCACCTGCCTGTTCTAGCGTTCAGTGAGATTGTGGGCAATTTACCACCCAATCCCATGCCCCTCAAGCCTCAGCTCCCCCGAGGGTGGCCACGTTCTCGCTGATCTCAGGGTGATCCAAGGTCACAGAGGGGCTCCACCCTGCCAGCTGCTTTCCCAGATTCACTCTGGTTTCACCCCTCCCCATGGCTCTGGACTCCCTGATCGGAGGGGGAGATCCCCCTCCACCCTGGCTGTTCCGTCCCTTTCAAAACAAAACCAAATTCCACCCCGGGATCCCCCACACTCTTGCAACCCTGTCCCATCACTGATATTGAAATCACTCTGGTCATATCAAAAGATTCAATTAAAGTTAGTTTTAAAAAAATGAAAAATGAGGGATTTCTCACAGGCAGACAGAGGTAGTCACACACACACACACACACACCACACACACACACACGTGCACACACACACTCATACACACATGCACACATGCACACACACTCACACACACATGTGCACACACACACGCGCACACACACTCTCACACACACTCACATACACACACACTCACACACACACACACACTCATACACACATGTGCACACACACACGCGCACACACACTCTCACACACACTCACATACACACACTCTCACACACACACACAAAATCATACACAAACAACATACACACACACAACATACACACAATCAACATACACAAACACACACACAGACAACATACACAAATACACAAACAACATGCACAAACACACATGCACATACACACACAAGAAACATACACAACCAGACACACACACACACACACACACACACCATACATACGTGAAAACAGAAACATGCCCACATATCACACAGATATGCAAATATATGCATATGCTTTCATATACACATACAAACACATCTTCACACACAAGCACACACCCCACACACGTACACAAATGAACATTTGTATATACACACTGTTAGGGATCATTCTGGAGCTGTGAAATTATGGATAGCAGACATTAATTCAGACAAGAACCAGTCTTCAGTTCTTAATGTAAATTGCAATCTGTAATCAGGTTGACGTTAAAAGGACGACTTTGCAAACAACGGCTTTGCAAAGGACGGCTTTGCCCCACAGCAGGGGGCTGGCTGCTCCAGAGATATGGTTTGCAAAGTGAAGTTTTGGTCTGCATCAGCCAAATGTAAATCAATGGGGCTCTGTTAATTGGCCGACATCAACAAGGCACATCAAACTCAGTTATTTTGCACCCTTCTTCCAGAGATCAAGGAGTGTTGGGAGACCAGACTCATTTTTGTCACTTCACATATCAGACATGGTCATGGCATATTTGCTCTATCGATAACTGGGGTATTTGTGTACTTAAGAGAGTCAGCCATCACAGCATTGCGTGACTGGTTCTCTGTCCTCAGTGGCTTTTAGACCTTTCATGTGAATTAGTTTGTCCCAACAAAGGTGTTTGAACCTGCAGATGTCTTATCAGTTACAATGTGCTCCCACTATAAATATGTACTTATAAGATAAGCTTTCTTTATTAGTCACATGTACATCAAAACACACAGTGAAATGCATCTTTTGCATAGAGTGTTCTGGGGGGCAGCCCGCAAGTGTCGCCACACTTCCAGCGCCAACATAGCATGCCCACAACTTCCTAACCCGTACGTCTTTCGAATGTGGGAAGAAACCGGAGCACCCGGAGGAAACCCATGCAGACACGGGGAGAACGTACAAACTCCTTACAGACAGCAGCGGGAATTTTACCCGGGTTGCTGGTGCTGTAAAGCGTTATGCTAACTGCTACACTACCGTGCCTACCCCAGTTTGAAGTACAGGAGTCATGATGCATCTCTATAGAACACTGGTTAGGCTGCATTTAGAGTATTGTGTGCTATTCTGGTCACCTCACTGCAAGAAGGATGACATGGCTTTAGAGAGGGTGCAGAGGAGGTTTACTAGGATGCTGCCTGGATTGGAGGGCGTGTGCTATCAGGAGAGGCTGGACAAACTTGGGCTCTTTTCTCTGGAGCGGCAGAGGCTGAGGGGTGATCTGTTGGAAGTGTATAAAATTATGAGGGGCATAGATAGGGTGGACAAGCAATATCTTTTCCCATTATTGAGCGATCCAATACCAGAGGGCATGCGTTTAAGGTGAGAGGGGGTAGGTTCAGAACAGACGTGAGGGGTACATTTTTTACTGAGAGAGTGGTGGATGCCTGGAATGTGCTGGCTGATAGGGTGGTGATGGTAAATTCACTGGGGACTTTTATGAGGGGCTTGGATGGGTACATGAATGAGAGGAAAATAGAGGGATATGGGCATTCTGTAGGCAGGAGGGGATAACTATGTCAGCACAACATTGAGGGCTGAAGGGCCTGTTCTGTGCTGTACTGTTCTATATCAGACGACCTGTCCTGGGCCCAGCACACAGATGCAATCACAAGGAAGGCTCGCCAGCGTCTCTACTTTCTTAGGAGGTTCGGCTTGTCACCGAACCTCTAATAAACTTCTACAGATGTTCTGTTGAAAGTATCCTGACTGGTTGCATCAGGGTCTGGTAAGGCAATTCGAATTTGCAGGAACACAAGAAGCTGCAGAGAGTAGTAGACTTAGCCCAATACATCACGGGGACATCCTCCCCACCATCAGGAGTATCTACAGGAGGTGCTGCCTCAAGAAGGCAACATCCATCATCAAAGATCCCCACCATCCGGGCCGTGCCATCTTCTCGCAGCTCCCACCGGGCAGGAGGTACAGAAGCCTGAAGTCCCACACCACCAGGTTCAGGAACAGCTACTTCCCTTCAACCATTTGGTTCTTGAACCAACCAGCACAACCCTAATCACTGCCTCAGTATAGCAACATTGTGACCACTTTGCACTACAATGGACCTTGTTTTCTTCTTGTCCTAACTGTGTTCTTTCTTGTATACTTTTTGCTGCTTATCTGATGCTCTGTGCCTGTGATGCTGCGGCAAGTTCTCCAATGCACCTGTGCACACATGGACTTGTGCAGCTGACAATAAACTCGATTGATGGCAGTGGGGGTCTTCAGCAGCACAAAGGGAGGCCTTCAGCTTCCTCTTGTCAACCCAGAGAGAGAGCTTCAATGCTTGCTGTCTAATTGGCATCCTGGAGGTCTCTGAGGGTGGTCTTACCTTTGCCTTCAAAGGCTACAAACTAGGGAAGCAGGAGGGAGGTCGATCATTAAGAGAGCCAATTAAAAATGCTTTCATTTAAGGGGCACCATTTCCATCGAAAAGCCAATGTCTCCTTTAAAGGGGCAGTGTCTACGTTGAAGGAGATCACTATTAAAGGGATGTCTCCGTAGCCCATTAGCTCCATTACAAAGGCACTGTCTTCCTTATAGGGGATCAACATTAAAGGCACACTGTGTCCTTCAAAGGGACATTGTCTTCATTAAGTCGGATCAACATTAAAGGCACACTGTGTCCATTAACAGGACACTGCCTCAGTTAAAGAGACACTGTGTCCATTTATGGGATATTTCCAAATCTACTGCTTTTATTAAAGGATATTGTTATTAAAGGGACATTATTAAAGACATGGTGTCTCCGGGCAGGCACGGTAGTGTAGCGGTTAGCGTAACGCTGTTACAGCGCCAGTGACCCGGGTTCAATTCCCGCTGCTGTCTGTAAGGAGTTTTGTATGTTCTCCCGTGTCTGCGTGGGTTTCCTCCGGGTGCTCCGGTTTCCTCCCACATTCCAAAGATGTACGGATTAGGAAGTTGTGGGCGTGCTATGTTGGCGCCGGAAGCGTGGCGACACTTGCGGGCTGCCCCCCAGAACACTCTACGCAAAAGATGCATTTCACTGTGTGTTTCAATGTACATGTGACTAATAAAGATATCTTATCTTAAAGAGGCACAGTTTTCCTTGACTGAAGAAAGGCTGTCCATTTCAAAGGCATTGCTTGATTCACCTTTTGGGATGTTGGGGAAAAGGATAATCTCTGTATTTCTATAGCACCCTCCACACTTCCAGGACACCTCAAAGTGTTGCACATCCAGAACGACAGTTTTATACGTGTGGTATAAGGCACCCATAGCCAATTTACACACAGCAAGCTCCCACCAACTGCAAAGTAACAACGGTCAGAAAATCCATTCTAAGGTTGACAGAAGGTGAATATTAATTTATGTTTTTGGGGTCAGGGATGTGGGTGCCACTAGCAATGCCAGCATTTATCGTCGATCCCTCAGTGGCAACGAACTGAGGAGGTGGATAAGGTTTGACCAGATTGTGTCTGGTGTCACACACAGGCCACAGTGGGTAGGGACAACAGTTTCCCTCCCTGGAAGGATGTTAGTCAATTAGTCAACCAGACAATCCAGTGGTTATATGCATGTGTGTGTGTGTGTGTGTGTGTGTGTGTGTGTGTGTCTGTCTGTCTGTGTGTCTGTGGTCTGTGTGTGTGTGTGTGTGTGACTACCTCTGTCTGCCTGTGCATATCCGTGTACACAGCCATACAGAAAGGTATTTAATGCAGTTCGCTCCCTGAGGGACAGAAGCTCCACTTGTCAAAAAAATTCAGCCACGATGACAAAAGATGTAAAGCACAACATGAAGCTGAAAGAAACAGTGCCCAAAATAAACCGAGAAAGGCTTAAGTCCGGAGGCTGCAGAGATACAGAGCAGAGAGTCGCAGGGTGAAACCAGCCTCGCAAAGGAAAAAATCAAAATCTATAGGCTTTTTAGCAATTATATCTGGGGGGGGAGGTGGGATGTAGGGAAAGTGTTCAAGAACGATGCAAATTCCTTGAAAAATGAGAACGGTGATGTTGTGAATTAAACTAGGAAAGTAGCAGATGTATTGAATGGTTTCTGTCAGTACTTACAGAAAGGAATGTTGGAAGGAAGACGTTACTAAATCAAGGGCAGTGGTTGATCAGCACCCCACCCACCACTCTAAACTCTCCCTCCCTCCACCACTGGCCGCAGTGTGAACCATCTACAGGTCGGCCCGTCTGTTCCGACAGCCCCTCCAAACCCACGATCTCTTCCCTCTAAAAGGGACAAAGGCGGTGGGTGCATGGGAACACAGCCTGGAAATAATCACCATTCCTTCATCGTCCTTGGGTCTAAACCTTGGAACTCCCTCCGCAACAGTGCCCTGGGAGCGCCTTCCCTTAAGAAAGAGGCTCACCCCCACCTTCTCAAGGGGCAGTTAAGGATGGGCAATAGATGATAAGATCAGATTTCTTTATTAGTCACACGTACATCGAAACACACAGTGAAATGCATCTTTTGCGTAGAGTGTTCTGGGGGCAGCCCGCAAGTGCTGTCATGCTTCCGATCAGGAAATTGTGCACCATTTTTCTGTCAGTGTGTTGGGAAGACTCATGGATCAATGTTAGCTTAACTTCTCACAGGGTCATAGAGTCATACACCAGGGAAGCAGGCCCTTCGGCCC